>NW_027185653.1:8648116-8648414 GCF_028583685.1 Petaurus breviceps papuanus
TATATATATATATATATATATATATACATATATATGTATGATTACTTTGAAAGATTTGTAATTTCTTTTATCTTTATTTTGGATGATGATACAATAGCAACAACTCCATTTCATGATAGATAGATAGATAGATAGATAGATAGATAGATAGATAGATAGACAGACAGACAGACAGACAGACAGACAGACAGACAGACAGACAGACAGACAGATAGATAGATAGATAGATAGATAGATAGATAGATAGATAGATAGATAGATAGACAGACAGATAGATGGATGGATAGATAGATGGATA
>NW_027185653.1:8648514-8661748 GCF_028583685.1 Petaurus breviceps papuanus
AGACAGATAGATAGATGGATAGATAGATAGATAGATAGATAGATAGACAGACAGACAGACAGACAGACAGACAGACAGACAGACAGACAGACAGACAGATAGATAGATAGATAGACAGATAGATGGATGGATAGATAGATAGATGGATATAGATAGACAGACAGATGGATGGATGAAGATAGACATCAAAAGGTAAATAATTACATTTAGATAGATATATGCATTGTGTGTGCATATATATATGTATCACTTATGTGTATGTATGTGGTTTTTATACCTATACACATATAATACATGCATATATGTTTCTATTTATACAGTATAAACTATTTGAGAAACCAAAAGTCAATTATGTGCACGTACATATTTGTGTCTGGATGTCTCTGTGTGTACCTTCCTGGTTAATTTTCTGATGACTTTTTCTCTAAGTTCACTTTCAAGGTGTAGTGTAATTCCAGTAAATAAATAACTCATGCCAAAAAGATAAACAACTGTTTGCAACTGATATTGTTGCAAATTTGTTTGGCAGCACTGAAAGGTTACTTGAATTGTTAATGTATATAGATGTTGTATGTGTCAGAATTTAGGCTTGAACCTAGATATCTTTTTCTTACTATGACACCTCTCTGATGATAATCCTCAAAATTTCACTAATCTAGTGCTTGGGCAATATTCAGTAGATTGTCAGTCTCATATTTGGAGCCATTCTAACTTTTTTGGGACTTACCATAACTTGTGCTTTTCCAGGATGACCTGGAAGACGATAAGATTACAGGAAGGAGATGGTTACATCCTCCCTAAATATATATGCATCATGGAAATTTCTACAAAACACTTAATTTCCAATTCATTCAAAAGCAATAATGACAAAACTATATTTTGAGCACCTGCTACATATAATGCCCTATACAAAGTGCTTGAGGACATACAAAATTGCTGCCACATAAAGGCTGAAAAAAAGACCATTTACATCCCAAATTTTAAAAGAGAAGGGAGCATAAAAAGAAAAATACAACATTATGTATCTAGGAGGCACAGTGGGTAAATGACTAGGTGTGGAATCAGGAAGCCCAGAGTTGAAATCTGACCTCAGACTTGGAATAAGGTGCCCAATGAAGGGCCCTAGGGATATGTGCTGTCTTGTGCTTTTTACCTTTTATTTTCCCAATGGCTGGCATAAAGGCACACATAGCATGTTATTTTGCTTATGCACTAACCTGGGAGAATTAGCTAATATTAAAGTCAACATAAAATTAGATCTCAACAACTCAGAATAGTGAAGTAAAATTTAAAAAGAATCAATGTAAGATATTGATTTTGTGTTCAAAAATAATTCTTATTACAAATTTGAAGAGTCATGAAGAGATCATAAAAATTTAGCAGAATTCTATCTAATGTGGCACCTTCCCCCCTCTCCAACAAAGTAAAAACACCAAAAAAAAGTAAAATTTTAAAGTAAATTTAAAAAATTAACAAACATTTTCACATTAATCATGTTGTGAAAGATGAATCACAACAAAACAGAAAAACGACAAGAAATAATATAAAAACAAATGAAACTAAAAAAAGGAGAAAATTATATTCATACATCTATATTCAGACTCTATAGCCCTTTCTCTGGATGTGGATAACATTTTCTATCATGAGACTGAAGGAATTTTCTTAGATCATTACATTCCTTAGAGGAACTAAGTCAATGAAAGTTGGTCATGGTGCAATGTTGTTGTTACTAAGTACAATGTTCTCCTGGTTCTTCTAATTTCACTCAGCATCAGTTCATGTAAGTCTTTTTTTCCTACTTAATTTATTAATTTTAATTTTCAACATTCACTTCAATAATTTTTAAATTTTCTCCCCCTCCTCACATCCTCCCTTCCCAAGACAGCATCCAATCCAATATAGGTTTTACATATACATACCCATTAAACATACTTTCACATTAGTCATGTGGTATAGAAGAATGAGAGCAAATAGGAAGAACCACAAGAAATAAAAACAAAAGAAAACAAAACAGAAAATAGTCTGCTTCACTCTGCATTCAGAATCCAAAGTTCTTTCTCTGGATGTGGATGGCATATTCCATTATGAGTCCTTTCAAATTGTTTTATGCCCTTGCATTGCTGAGAAAGTGTAAGTCTATCAAAGTTAGTGTAGCAGCAAGCACCCCAAGCGTCCTCAGGGTTGCTTACAACACAGGTTCTTGGATCTGCTTTGATAAAGGAAAGCAACTCAAAATGGGTTAACAAGCTTACTTTAATCAGTCCAACATATATCATTTACCTCATTCAGGGGAAAAAGGTCAGCACCCCAAACTTCAAAGTATACAGGCATAATTATCAAGAAAGAAACAGATCAAGCAGACAGATTTCCAAACTGTCCAATCATTACATCCATACCCAGTCAACATCTGGGTTTCAACGTCTGGGTTTTTTAAAGCGGGGGGGTGGGGGTGGGGGTGGGGAGGGAGCCTCTGGACAACAGCTTCCCAGAATCCAGATAAATCACAGAACACTTCTCAAAGTGAGCCCCCAAAACAAAGCTGCACATCAGGGCTTATATAGCCTTCTCCTGGCTCAGAGAATGTAACAACCTTATTGACTCACTGGCCAATCAAGAAGTATCTACTGAAAAACAAGCCTCCCACCCCAGGCTCCAGGTGCACTTTAGCCTAGGGGCAGGGAAGATCTTCAAAATTTACATTCCCATTACTGTTAGTCATCACACACTGCTCATTTCACTCAGTATCAGTTGATATATTCTAGTTTTTTGTCTGAAGTCCACCCATTCATTATCTCCTATAGCACAATAGTACTCAATTACATTCATATATCACAATTTTTTCAGCCATTCCCCAATTCATAGGCATCCTCTCAATTTCCAGTTCTTTACCACCACAAAAAGTTTCTAAGGGGTAGCTAAGTGGGACAGTGAATAGAGTGCCAGCCCTGATATCAGGAGGACCTGAGTTCAAATCTGCCTTAGACACTTGATACATTTTCTAGTCATGTAACCTTGGGCAAGTTACTTAACCCCAATTGCCTTGTCTTTTCCCATCCAAAACAAGGTTGCTATAAATATTTTTGTACGTGGAGGTGATTTTCCAATTTTTATGATCTCTTTGGGATACAGCCCTAGAAGTGGCATTATTGAGTCAAAGTTTACGCACATTTTTATAGGTCTTTGGGCATATTTCCAAATTACTTTCCAGAATTTTTGAATCAGCTCATAGATCGACCAACAATGAATGTGCTCCAACTTTCCCATGCATTCTCCAACATTTATCATTATCCCGTTGTGTCAAGTTATGCAATCTGATAGGTGTGATGTGGTACTTCACAGTTGATTTGACCTGTTTCTCTCTAATCAATAGTGATTTAGATAATTTTTTTCCTTTTTTCCTTAATTTTATTTTATACTCAAACACCAGAACATAATTTCAGAATAGAAAAAAGGAACAAAAACATATCATAAACTTAAATATTGGAACTTAAATGCAAAGTTAGCAAGAAAAAATAATAACCCTGTCATATGTATAGAAGAATATTAAAGCATTCAAAATATATAACAATTTTCATTTCAAGGAAGCCTGTATGTGCACAGATTACTTGAGAATGTAGCCAATGGTGAGGTTACTTACAAGTCTGCCCAATATGTCAGATCTTTAATAAACTTCATTTTTCTTTGGCTGAAAGAATACTGGGATCAAATTCATTCATACAAAACTGGCTGTGTCATTATTTTGGGGTCCTGAACACACCTAAGCCACAAAATTTTGTTTACCTATCTGGGATAACTGCTAATCTCAGTTCTTTTCCAGCCAAGATTGGAAGGGTTCAAGACATGAACTTCCAGATGGCTGTTCCGGATATGTACCCTTTGAATGGGACTGATCATGGAAGGGACAGTTTTATACCCTTTGCCAACGGAAAGCAGTTTCAGAAATCAAGATCTTCACCCCTTACCCACAAAAGAATTTGAGTTTCATTTTTCTATAGGCTTGGGAAATTCCCTTGAATTCTTCTTGAATATTCCACTTGATCTGGCTTTTCATGCCCAAATCTGTTATCCTTAACCTAGCCTAGCCTTTCTATGTCTGTTACCTCCAAATTGCCTCCATTTAATTCCCACCCTTAATTCTATAAAAATATCTATGTTCAAAAATGTTTCTCTTAAACTAGTTTAGCCCTCCATTGCCTATATTTCCTTCAGCTAATTCCCACCCTTAATTAAATTATCTAGGTTCCTGGAGTTCCCCCTTCCCATCAAGATTCTTTTTAGACTCCTCAAGATCCTCCCTAGACCAATCCTCCAAATTTACTAGATCACCCCAGCATCTCTACCACAATCATTCAAATTCCTTAAGAGTCTAGCCAATGGTGAGATTCCTTAAGTCTATCCAATATAGCTGATCTTTAATAAACTTTCTTTTTCATTGACTTAAAAAAACAGGAAAGAAAGTCTGTATGATAAATAATACATGTTGTGTTAGGAATTGACTGCCTTTTCTTTGCTACCTTGTGAGTTTTCTTTTCTTGTGTTCTGTGCACTTTTAAAAAATTTGTTCTTTTTCCCCCCTCCCTCCACCCTACAATATATTTTTATAAAAGCTACAATAAATTTTAAATCTGTTTCTCTATAGCTATAAATATATACATAGAAATATGCATACATGCATACATATATAGACATATACTTTCCCAAACTTATTCCGATCCTAATCTTTTATTTTTGTGCATATCTATCATTTCCTATCCCTCCTACCTCCCTACTTTGTTTCTACCCATTACCTTGCCCTCCTTTTACTTGACTACCCTACTCCAAGAATCCCTCACCATATTATGCCATTCCCATAAATCTAAACACCCATCAATACCCCCCAACACACACTTTTACCCATTTCATCATTCTCCCCTCTAAGTTTCTCTCACTTGTCTTCTCCACCTTCCCTATGTCCTTACTGATTTATTTCTTGTGCATTTCAAAGACTTTTCCTCTCTCCTAAATGCATATATATTTAAACCATCTTAAAGCCATTCCTGATGAAAATAGGTAAAGCAGAACTAACATCCTCCTCCCCCATCTAATTCTAATGAATCAATTTTTCCTCTTGCACCTCATTTGAATAAAATAATTATTTTTAGATGTTCCTAAATGGTTTTACTTTTGAAATCCATACCATACTCAGCTTTACCACAATCTTTCTTATGAGCTACACAATTTTTAATAATTTTAGGTGTATATTTTATATCATATATATATATATATACACACACATGCTTTAAATCATATATATATATGTGTGTATATATATATGTATATATGTATGTATGTATGTATATATATATATATACCGGTGACAGTGTATATATATGTATATGTATATATTTTTGCATGTATGTGCATATATTCAATAAATTATCTGTCCTTATATATCCTGTAAAGTCAGTCTATGTTATTTAGCTAATATTTCTTTTTGTTCTTGTATGTCTAAATTTCTATTAAGTTCAATATTTTTGGTTATGTTTTTCCAATTTATTTATTAATTTTTGGTTTTCAACATTCATTTCCACAAGATTTTGTTACAAATTTTAATCCCCATCTTTTCCCTACACATCCCCGCCCAAATAGAAATCTTACTAAACACACCTTCACCTAATCTGTTATCTCTTATATCATTCTCTACTCCACCCCCAAATTTTTAGTATGGCAAGATGCATCTCTATAACCCAGTGGCTGCATAACTGATTTCCCAGTTGCATGTAAAAAAAAACAATTTTTTTAAACTTTGGCTTCCAAATTTTTCCCTTCTTCCCTCTTCAACCATCCCCATTGGGAAGATAAGCAATTCAATATAAGTTGTACATGTGCAGTACTTATATTGTGAAAGACTAACTCTATTTCTCTGCATTCTATCACAACACTCACTTATTCTATTTTCTCCTTTGACTCTAGCCCTTTTCAAAAACGTTTGATTCCAACTAGCCTCTGCCCCAGCCTGCCCTCCCTTGTATCATCCCGTCTCTTATGCCCTTTACCCCTTTTTCCTTTAGGGTAAGATACCCAACTGAGTATGTATGATATTCCCTCTTTAAACCCAATTCAAGGAGAGTAAGGTTGTCCCATTCCCTTTCACCTTCCTGCTCTTTACTTCCATTTTAACAGTTTTTCATGCCTCTTTTATATGAGATAATTTACCCTAATCCATTTCCCCTTTTCTTCTTCTCCCAATAAATTCCTCTCTCACCTCTTAATTTTATTTTTTATATATCATCCCTTCATATTCAACTCATCCTGTGCCCTTTGTCTATATATAAGTGGGCATACATATTCCCACAAAACATTAATTTATATACACATAACCCACCTATACATTCACATATATGTTTGATTACATACATACATTTTCTGTTCAACTCTGGTTTTTTCATCAAGAATGCTTGAACATCCTCTATTTCATCAAATGACCATATTTTCCCCTGAAGAATTATGCTCATTTTTGCAGGGTAAGTGATGCTTGGTTTTAATCCTGGTGCCTTTGACCTCTGGAATATCATATTCCAAGCCCTTCTATCCATTAATGTAGAAGCTGCTAGGTCTTATGTTATCCTGGTTGTGTTTCCACGGTATTCAAATTGTTTCTTTCTGACTGCTTGCAGTATTTTCAACTTAACCTGGCAATTCTGGAATTTGTCTATAAAATTTTAAGTAGTTTACTTTTGGGATCTTTTTCAAGAGCCGATCAGTGAATTCTTTCAATTTCTATTTTGCCCCCTGGTTCTAGAATATCAGTGCAATTTTGCTTGAGAATTTCATGAAAGATGTTGTCTAGGATCTTTTTTATTTTGATTATGTCTTTCAGGTAGTCCAATAATTTTTAAAGGATCTCTCTTGGATCTATTTTCCAGGTCAGTGGTTTTTCTAATGAGAAATTTCATATTGCCTTCCATTTTTTTTTCATTTGTTTGGTCTTTTTTATAGTGTCTTGATTTCTCATAAAGTCATTAGCTTCCAATTACTGCAATCTAATTTTGAAGGAGTTATTCTCTTCAGTGAATTTTTAAATTCAGCAGATGTCCAGACTGACCTTTATTTTGTCTTTGGAATTTATGGGTTGAGAAGTCTGGAAATCACAATAGCTGCTGTTTATTCACTCTCCTGAAGTCTGCTCTGGCCATCCCTCCTTGCGGCCACCCTGGGGTCTGAACCTTGGTTCACAGAGAATTGTGCTTTTCTCCAAGCATGCTGAAACAGACCTTTCCTGTTGGCCTGCCAGGCTGCTTTCAGCAGGAGATTTGTTTGTCTCTGTCACTTTGTGGATTCTGTAGCTCTAAAATTTGTTTAGAGTTATTTTGTACACATATTGGAAGTGATTGGAGAAGGAGTTCAAGCCATGTTTGTGTTTCTATTCTGCCATCATTGCTCATGCCAGGATTTTTTTAAAACAAATCTTGAAAGTCTTGGAGTTTATCAAATGCCCAATAATTTGTTTGTTTGTTTGTTTTTTCACTCAAGATAATATTTAACTTTGCAGGATAAGATACTTTCATTTGGGACCCTTGTTCTTTTGCTCTTCAGTATGTTGAGTTTCAAAATCTGGGATCCTTTTATGTCTCAGCTGCTAGATGAGTGTAATTGTGCCACCACCATATTTATTTATTTTTTTAATCTTGATGCTCTAGTATTTTATCCTGGGGGGGGGAGTTTGGAATTTAACTATGATATTCCTGTGAGTTTTCCTCAGAGGATCTCTTTAAAGCAGTGATTAATGGATTTTTTTTCTATTTCTCTTTTTTTTTTTTTTTTTTTTGTTTTTTTTGGGTGGGGTGTGGTTTTTTTTTTTTTTGTTTTTTTTCTTCTTTTTTTTTTTGCTTTTTGGAGGGAAGTTGGGGATAAGTCATTTGCCTAAGGTCACACGGCTACTTTTTGTGCTAAGTGTCTGAGGCCAGATTTGAACTCAGCTCCTCCTGATTCCAGGTCTGGTGCTCTATTCACTGCACCACCTAGCCACCCCTTTTATTCTATTTCTGCTTTCCTGCTCCCTTGTTATAAATGTTCAATACAAATTTCTATAATTATGTTTTGTATTATTGTATGAAGATTCTTTTTTGATTGTAACTTTTAATTATTCCATTTATTTTTATATTTTCATTCTTGATTTTTTCTCCAAATCTCTTGTTTTTCTTATGTTTCACTTTCCCTTCTATTTTTCATTATTCATATTTTGCTGAATTATTTCTTGATCTTTTATTATTTCAATGACTTTATTTTGCCCAGTTCTAATCTTTAAGGTGTCATTTCCTTCCTTAAGATTCTATATCTTCTTTTCTAATTCATTGACTTTCCTTTGATAACTTTCTTCTTTTTCTTGGATTATTATTTTTTTAAGTTTTTCCTGCATGTCTGCAATTGACTTTTTAAGTCCTTTATGATATCTTCTATGAATTCCTTTTGGGCAGGTAACAATGTGACGTTGCTCTTTGGGGTTTCTTTATTTCGATAAAGTCCTCTGAAGATGAATCCCAGACATCTATATTCCCATAATATCTTTCTTTGGTTGGATTCTTTCTCCTTTGCCTGTATGTGTGTGTGTGTGTGTGTGTGTGTGTGTGTCAAAAGGTTAATTTTTGTAATGACTTCTAGTACTGAGATATGGGAAATAGTGCCTCTTTCCCCAAATCTTCATTTTTTTCCGTCTATAATGTAAGCAAAGCAAAACCTCCTATAAGTCCTCACAGCCAGAGGCTTTCTGCACTGCTTCTGCTCTCATGGATGTGTGCTGGTCCCTTCTCACTTTTGCTGCTTTTCACAGCACAGCTGGGTCTGGCATTCTTTATCAGCCAAGGTTCCTCCAATCTCCCTGGGGTTCAAAGACCAACTACCCTCACTATCCCAGGGGAAATGTTTTGGTGGCTGAGGCCCTGGAAAGCCTCTCTAACTAACTAAACTAAAGTTTATTTTATAAACTAATCACAAAAGAGCTGCTCTTTAGTTAAGCTTTAATATTCTTATCGTGCAAGAATCAATTACCATGTTTTATATTATTGTAGCTTTAAATAGCATGTATCTGAATATGTGAAGTTTCTTTATTGGATCCACATTCTCCCGACTTGAGAACTAGCTGTATAATACTGGACTATTTCTAAAGTTAGCAACAAAGGGAATATGGAGAGTCCTATATATAAAATCAGGTTCCATGAGGCTGTTTGTGTCCAGATCAATCCATATTTTTGAGCATATTACTGAGAAAAAAAGGGGGAGATCTTTTTATCTGGTTTTAGGAACAAAAGCCATTTTAAGCAACAATTAACATTAACAAAATGCTATCAGTTGAAACAAACACAAATCAGAAAAATGTCAGAGAGATAGTCTTGCATTACTTTCTATAAAGAGGTGGTTATAATTTTGTCCTTTGTTATTCAATATATTAATGCTAACACAAATTCTTTAGGGAAGGGGTACTAAATTTTTAATCCCCAAAGATACTAACATGGAAAGAAAAGAAATTACATATTCTATAGCAAGAAATGTCCATTTCTTTACATTCCATGAAGTAAACAAAGTAATCCTTTGCAGTTACAAAATTATAAGTTGGAAACATATCCTTATATGTTCTATGGATAAAAGAATAACTCTATATAGATCAGATATTAGCATTGCAGCAATAAAAAAATTTTTTGATACAGAATATCCATGCTAGTGGTGATGTATTTGTGAGGACATTGAAGTTTTAGTTTCAAGGTATCATGGGGTTTTATTAAAGAAAAAAAATGATGAACAAGAAAACATTAATATCTATTCATCTATATGCCTATTTTTTCTATCTAAACAGTTTTATGAGTCATTTATATACAAATTGAGATCATCTTTAAGAAGAATGTTATTAGAAAGTAATTAAGTAGGTTTTATTTTTCTCTACCATAAGTATACAACAATTGGAATACATATGTATAGGTTTGCAATTAATTGCAAAATGATGGATAATAACATCTTTCTGTGCTTATTGTTTGTTGATTATGGAAATAAAAGTGTTTGAGTCAGTATTGCAAAATGCTAGATTTTAAGAAAACTTGAATGGGAATGAGTTGTCTTTATTTAAAGAGACTAAAGAATTTCTGTTTTACTTCACTGTTATCCTTTCACCTTGATGTATGTATACATTATCAATGACCATTAGTATCCTGGGATGCCTCTATAATGGAAATTTAAAACAAACAAATCGTTGTCCCTGGTCCTCAGAAATTTATTACATCCTTTTCTGATAAATATGGTGAGAGGGACTGGGGAGAAGGAGTTCAAGAGATCAGGAATCTTAATCTCTCTCAAGCAACAATGATTTATCCTGGTTTTCATCATCAGATAATCAGTTTACTGATTCTAAACCAGGTTCCTTATTTTAGGCCAGTCCTATAGTAGGACCAAGGACTAATCAAAACATACTTCTGATGTGATAACTTTTAAATACATATAAATTATCAAGCTATTTTGGATACTCTCTATGATTTCTTGATTGCTGATTGATTCTGCTGGAGATGTGTAAGGGTTATGGGATTTAAAGATCTTCCA
Source organism: Petaurus breviceps papuanus (assembly GCF_028583685.1). NCBI lineage: Eukaryota > Metazoa > Chordata > Mammalia > Diprotodontia > Petauridae > Petaurus > Petaurus breviceps. The sequence continues at coordinate 8,659,078 of NW_027185653.1, forward strand.
TGCCCCGTTGGACTTGCTGATGTAGCAGGAAGGGGCGGAGCAAGAGGAAGCAGAAGCCAAGCTAGCGTTCCTGCGGTGGCTGGCGGTGGTGGCGACGGCGGCAGCAGCAGCAGAGGCAGTGGCAGCGCAAAGCCCTTTTTGACTTAGCCAGAATTTCTGCTAAGGACTCCTGCTGAGGACTGCCAGGGGCCGGAGCTGCTGGGAGCGCGCTTCCCGGACGCTGGGTGGTTGCTGTGAGTGGGGAGAGGAGGACCTTTGCCTGAGGTAGCCTGTTCTGTTTTAAAGGCTTGAAAATGTGGGTGCTTTCTACTTTATCTACCTGTGCCAATATCATAACTACTCTGATGGATTTCACTTTCTGGTTTTGGGACTCAGTCTTTTGGTATCTTAATAAATTTTCTAGTTTATTTCCCCATATGGCAAGCATGATGTATTTTGTAATGGATAATTATATCAGCATATTTGTAATCTCCATAGGCATTGTGAATATGGCATTGCTGATACAAGATGCTGAGGAATTATTTATTCCATATGAACAATGGAGGTGAATTATCATCTAGTTATCAGGGCATAGCATCTTATCACGTTAAGTGAGGTGGAGTTATTAATCTGGGGCAAAACTCCATCTTAATAGAAACAATTAATAAAATTTATTAATTAATAGAATTAAGTAATAGAAATACCAATGCCTCCTTTGATATGGTAAAAACATTAAACATTTTCTCAAAGTGTACTTAAATGTATTTACCATTTTTATCACTTGGCTCTGCTATTCTCACTCTAAATCACTTCCCACAAGTCTCACCCATTTTTATTGACTATATCTATCATTTCTTCTAGTAAAACTATTTTATTTACCTTCATAAATCATTGTTTGTTGAGCCATTCTTTGGTATGGGTGTATTCCTTTTCCCAGCTTATTTAATATTACAAATGACAATAATAAATATTTATATAGCGTTTACTATGTGCCAGATTTTGTCCTAAGTGCTTTATAATTATTATCTCATTCCTCACAACAACCTTGGTATGCAGGTGCTATTTTTATCTCTAATTTACACTTGAGGAAACTGAGGCGCATAGAGGTTAAGTGACTTGCTCAGAGTTACAAAGTTAGTAAATTTCTGAGACAAGATTTCCACTCTGGTCATTACATGAGGCCATCCTCTACCAGCCTAGTTGCCTAATTATGCCACAAATACTTTGCATATATTATTTTTTTCTTGCTCTCTGTAATCCTCTTAGTGGTCCACTACAATAATCAAAGCTCCAGGTCCAAAGATATGAAAAATGTAACAAATTTTCTTGCCAAATACTAAGTTATTTTCCAGGATAGTTGAATCAATTCATAACTTTATGTGACAATTATCACTCAAGCTTTTGTAGAACCTCCTTAATAATGATATTTCTCTCCTCTTCTCCTGTTTGCTAACTTGATAGGTTTGAAGTGCCACCACATTTAAACCACATATAAATTTTATTACTGTACTTCTCACTCTATATGTGGTGTAGTCTTTCCTTTCCATGTTATTTTATTCCAAAGTGGGAAGGTATGAGTGGATACCTCATACAGGCAGGCACTAGCAATTAGTTAATATTGATCATTGACTTTTCCAATCTTAAAATTTTTAATTTTGCTAGTTCTAGCACTTAAAAGGTTGTACTTGGAAATGAAGGTATGAAATGTCTTTTCACCTTCAGGAATTTAGTGTCTCTTAGGTTTTCTTGGCATAGGTATATGTAGGCTGTCAGTTCTACCAAGAGAAGGGAGAATTAAAACAAATGAATGGAAAAAAATCAGTAACTAAATAGAAAGTTAATAAAATGGAGAAAAATGCTAACATCTAGACTCAAAAACAAAAATTATTCCTAAGATAAATAAATGTGCCTCTCAACTGTATCAATCTCACCAAATCAGTTAAACCTTTTTCAGAGAATTGTTGTGAAGATAAAATCAAATGAGTTAACTGATATAAAACTCTTTGTAAGTTGTAAAGCTCAAGAGGGTAATGGGGGAAGAGCAATAGAGACAGTGTGAGAAGACGTGAATTGTAATCATAGTTCTGATGCTTTTTAGCTATAAAATGTTTGATGAAGTACTTAAGAGGGAGCAAGGCATCACAGTGAATAGAGAACCAGGCCTGGAGTCAGGAAGACCTGATTTGAAATCTAGCCTCAGACATTTAGTAGCAGTGTTGCTCTGGGCAAGTCACTTAGCCTTATGTGCCTCAGCTTTTTCATCTGAAAAATAAGCTGGAGAAGGAAGCAGCAAATGCTCCAGTATCTTGACCAAGAAAACTCCAAATGAGGTCACAAAGAGATGGACATGAGTGAAACAACTGAACTATAAAAATTACTTAAATTCTCTATATGTAAAATAGGAATTGAAGATTCTTTAACTATACACATAAGGCTATTGTGGGGAAAATATATTCCAAACCACAAATGATATAGCAAGTGAAAAATTATTATTGTCATTATTGAAAATTATTGTCATTATTATTGTGGTTTATTACTTCATATACATTCACTTGGTAGTTGCTATGTATTACTTTACTGTTATGGTGAAGGTCAGTTTCTTAATGTATTCTTCCAGCCAAGTATTTGGTTCTAAAATATGACATATTTCCTATGTGGTAGATGTTGTTATATCAAAAAGAAAGAAAAAAAA
>NW_027185653.1:8662148-8686512 GCF_028583685.1 Petaurus breviceps papuanus
CTCTCTCTCTCTCTCTCTCTCTCTCTCTCTCACTCTCTCTCTCTCAAGCCTATATCCCTGAAGGCATATATTTTTCTTGTCTAAGGTAACCCTTCATTCTCAATTTATTTCTTTGAAACAGGCTTTACCCAATGAATATTTAATAGTACATTTCCTGGTGATGGCTCCTTTAGATTGCTGCCATGACTCATCTCTCAGATGCTTCATCTGTTATCATGGAGCTTCTTTCCAGAACTGTCGTATTGCAGTTTTATATAAAAGCTACTTTCAATGGACAATTTCTCCTAGAAGCAAGAACGTGACATTCTATTTTACGAAGGTATGCATGCATCTTCATTTCCCAACAATATGTTTTCTTCATTAAACTTTCACTACCTCCTATTCCTTTAGTTCTTTTCCTTGAGTCTCAAAGAGGACCAAGTTGGCATAGCTATTTTTGGACCAAGGTACAAGATATTTAACTGTGGTTAATTAGAGCATAATGAGCTCAGAAGGCTTTACCACAGGTCAGGCAGAAACACTCATTTGCACATTTGGATTTGATATGTCTCTAAATTTGTTCACCTTGTATTTCTTTTGAGCTACTGCAAATTTACTTTACACATAGAGCTGATGCAAGCATGCCAAGCTGAGTAGTCCTGTGCCAGTATCTTCCAAACCATTCCAAAGTGTTTCAGGGAAATTTTGAGATCATTCTGACCACCATACGAGTATTTGCCCTTTGTGAGTTCTCTGTAAAATCATCTTTTAAACAAAGGTACATTTGGCATTTGAACAATTTGGCCAGTCCATTGGAGGTGCCCTCTTTGCAGTACAGTTTGAATGCTTGGCAGTTCAGCTTGAGGAAGGACCTCTGTGTCTGGTAACTTATCTTGCCACGTCATCTTTAGAATCTTTCTAAGGTAATTCTAATGGAATCAATTCCGTTTCCTGGCATGGCACTGGTACACTGTCCAGCATTCACAGGCACACAACAATGAGTTCAGCATAATCGCTCTGTAGACCTGCAGTTTGGTAGGCAGCCTAATATCTCCTCTCTTCCATGCTTTCCCTTGGAGCCTGCATGATTCAACCTCATCATCATTCTATCCCTGGAATGTACATTGTCAAGTTAAGTGGACTTAGCTGGAGATCCACAGCATTCATAAATTGTGTGGCATGTGGAGAAGCTCTAGGAATTTTGCTTGTAATTGTCGGGTCAAAATTAACACCAATGGTAGAGAATCAATCCATTATCTGTTGCATCTCCATCTCCAAAGTTGCTTTGAGTGAACAATCATCTGCTAACAAAAAGTCATGCACACACTCTCCCTTCACTTTAGTTTTAACTTGGAGCCTTTTCGAGTTATACAAATTGCCATTATTATGGTGGTGGACCTTGATGGCATTTTTCTTCTCATTGGAGTTCCCTAATCACATAACTGAAAAATCATGCTAGAAAACATGGTAGAAAGCAAAAAGCCCTGCTTTATTCCACTAGTGACAGGGAAAGTGTGAAAACACTGTCCATTCTCCAGCACATGCCATCATGGTATAGAATTCTACTGGTGTAGAATGCAGATAAACTTCTCTGGCCAGTCAAATTTTGCTATGACCTACCAAAAACCCTCACAATTGACAATATAAAATCCACCAGATGAATGACGATGGGCTAGAAGGGTGTCTGTCCTAAGCATATGAAGACCTCCCCAGCAGAATAGGCAGATGTGAAGAATTTGATTCAATGGGTCATGAAAACAACAGCTGCAGGAATTATGGCGCATTGAGAGTTTGGTCAGAAATTGCAGACACTGCATCCCAAGGCAAAACCAGTCATCTTGACTTTCATTTTGTCACTGAAATTTTATGACTCTGGAAGAGAGGATGAACTCATGACTTCATGCATTTCTGCCTCCCTTAAATCTAATTTATGTGAAGGACATCAATCATACCATTTTACCAAAAATAACTTGAATGTCTGTGGCAACAGGCAAGTGAATTGTCAACAGCAAGAACAGATACACTGGGAGTTGTAGTGATGGCCCTGAACACAGTTGACTCAGGGCCTAGGGTTATCTTCTCATTGAACTGAAGCAGTAGTGGCATTTGGACGCCTTATGGGTGTGTGAGAAGTCTTTTCTTATGTTTCTTTAATATTTTATATTTCCAAGTAACATATAAAAATTATTTCTTTTTCAAATTGTGACTTACAAATTCTCTCCCTCCCTGTCCTCTCCCTACCCACTGAGGAGGCAAGAATTTTATATAGATTATACATGTGTAGTCATGCAAAATACATTTCCATGTAAATCTTTCTTTGAAAAAAAACACAGGCAAAATCTTAATAAAAATTGAGAAAAGAAAAAGTATCTTTGATCTACATTCAGGCTTTACCAGTTCTTTCTCTGGAGATGGAGAACTTTCATCATAAGTCTTACAGAATTGTCTTGGATAATTATATGGCTGAGAATAGCTAAATTATTCATATTATATCATCATGCAATGTAATTTTTACTGTGTACAATATTCTCCTGTTTCCACCCATTTCACTTTACATCAATTTATGTGAAACTTTTTTTTTTTCCTGAGAGCATCCCGGAGCAGGTTTTTATAAAGACTAGACTTCCTAACTTCCTGGTATGAGGAAGGGGCTAGAAAAGGTGCCTTAAGAGTGTCTACTTGTGAAGTAGTTAGGTTGCATAGTGAATAGCACTCTAGCCCTGAAGTCAGAAAGACCTGAGTACAAATCTGACCTCACATACTTGATACACTTTAAAAAAAAGCGTCTACTTCACCTAGCTTAACCTTGGTCTTTATCCATTTATCACTTATATAGTAATGGAAAAATTAATCCTTATTTCTTGTATTTTCATTTTCTTTTTAACATTATTGGTTGGTCAATAGATTAGCATCCATTGGAGAGATAAAGGAAGATGTCTATTTTTTTTCCTAAGACTGGAACTTTCTACCTCATGCTGAGAGTCTTGGGGCTAGTGAAATTAAAGTCCCACTCTGATCAGCATGGGAGCTTTAATCTCTTTGGTTTTCTGAACTGAGCTTGTTTTCTCCTCCCTAGGCTACCTGGTACACCCTCACTATTTCTAGTGTCTTACAAAATTAATTGCAAATCTGAATGTGGGCACTCAACTGTCTTAGCCAACTCTCTGTGGCTATTCATTTAAACTATGAAGTTTAAAATATCAATTAGCTTTAGTTTTCCTAGGGGCAAGGATTACAATATAGGGGGGGATCAGTTTTGCAAGAAATAAGAATGTTACTTCATAGATAAATCTCCTGGGTTTAGACTTAGTGTTTAATAGGAAGAGTCTCTGCCAGCATATTCTATACCTGTATCTGTCTCATCTTAGACGCATGCCCTGGGAAGAAAATGGGTCTATCATCTTTATGGAGTTAACAAAGAGCTGTTCAGTACCAAGCAGAAGGGAATAACCAATTAATATTGCTCCTTTTTCCTTACTATTATCAATTATGTCTCACCTCATAGTATCTTTATTTCATTATTATTTCATTAGTCCTTGAAGGTAAAGAAATTTCCTTCCCAGACCATTTAGTTTTCATTTCTTCTGAAAAAATGTCATATCTTTTCCTTAGTTCCACTTCTTCTTCTGTATGATATTCTCTCTTAATCAGATACCATAATAGAGATCAGGATTAATCTCTGACCCTTAGATACAATTTATGCTCAGGTTTCATGCTGAAGTGCTTCTTCTGCATTTTAAAGGCCTGTTTCATGGATCATTCCAGATAAACTAAAGTTGAAGGAGAAATTACTCAAACCACTTCTTCTATTCTAGGAAGAAGATAAAGATTAAATTTGAGCATAGAGAACCAAAACGCAAACTTCACAATTTAATGCAAGTTCCACAAATTCTCCTTATTCTGCATATTTACTAGAAGTGAGATCCTCAGTATTTGGTGATTAAAGCTGCAGATTTTTCATTTTTCCCTGTAGCACCTCTTAATACCTCAATAGGTTCTTTAGCAGTACTTAATTATCACCTTAACAGCTTTTTAGTTTAACCAATTTCATGTATTTATGCTACTTAATTTTATTAATTAAAATCTATTCTCAGAGTTCTTTTCCTCCTACTATTTCTATTTCTATACCTCTCTTCCCTCTCTCTCTCCCTCCCTCTCTCCTTCCTTTCTTCCTCCCTTCCTTATTTCCTTTCTTTCCCTTTCTTCTCTTTCTATAAAATACAGACAAAAATCTTATTTACTATTACATGCTATTATAATTTCCTATTATAATAATCTATTATAATTAGTAATAAGTAGCAATTATTATTTTTCTGAATAACTAGTTAAGAATGAGAGTAATTTCATAAAGACAGAAAATGTGTATACACGTGTATGTATGTATACGTACGAACATATACATGTTTATGTATAAGAATATGTGCACACACATATATACTCACACTTGGAAGGTTCTGGAAGTTTACCTGCTATCTGGTAAAGAACTGGAAGAAATTGCCTTTTTAGGTTACTTCAAACATGGTGAATTTAATGTTGTTTACAATTTTTAGAAACATAGTTTTCTTCAAACATTTAAATATTAATAATACCTTTCCAAATTTTTATCCCCACTCTAGCAAATGTATCATTCTACTTGTCTCAACTAGGTGATGCTAAGCACAATGATTAGAAGTTTTTGAAAAATAAATGGAGTCATACTCTTAAGGAATACACACTTTTAAAGTTAGAGCAGCCCAAATTGAAATGGGATGCTTCAGGAAATAAAGAGTCCTTCCCTATTTGTTAAGCATGTTTAAATATAGATTCTTGTTTAGAAAAAGCTCAGTATTCTCTGAGGTCCCTACTAAGTCTTGAGAATTTTATCAACCACTTCTCCACAGAATACGTATACCTTACTATCCTTCCCATACACTGCAATCTTTCTTTCCTCTACTCTTTCCTTATAATTTTCTTCCATAATGGCACCATCCCCACCCACAAGTTCATGTCCTATTCATTAATCAAATTATTTTACCTTACCACACTGATTACTCCATTCTCTTATTCCTTTATTACTCACACCTATGACACAAATGCTAATTTCTTCAGTATTATCTACCTCAAATTTATACATATTATATATGTATACATAGATACATAATATATACTTATATTACATAATATAGTCTTTTATTTATTCTTTATCTTTGATGGCTTTTAAATCATTTTTTTCTCTCAATTAACTATAAACATTTTGTACGCAAAGATTATAAGAATACATTTATGCCTACCACTGTACATAGCACATAGTGTCATATTATTAATTGTACTTTATTAAGATCCTAGAAAAGAGCGAGATTTTCAGAACCCCTTTATTTACCTAGTTTGGTGTTTTATACACTATGCATTATATGGGGAAAGTTTGGTAACAGAAAATCTACTACACTCCATTCAGATAGCATAAAGCAAATCATTATACTTCAGTATAATATATTTTATTATTTCCAGAAGTGATGATTCAAATTCTGGAAGCTTTTCACTTATACAGAATTAATATTCAAGGAACTCACAATGGCTGTAATGGAAATAATAGTATATGTGCATTCCTAAAATACACTGAAACTGCAACATGGGAAGATAAGACTGAGCAAAACTGTATCTTGCCACATTCTTTATTAATAAAAATGCTTACAATATGAAAAGAGTCCTCTTATAGAATATTCTGATAATGTGGAAAAAATGGCATCCAATACTGATGCTTTATCTATAGGAAATTCAGGAATGATTAAAATACTTTCAATTGTATAATTCTTTGTTGGCATTTGGAGTGGGTTAAGAGGCAAAATGATACAAATAAATTATAAAATATATTTTTTTTATTTTTTATTAAATAATATTTTGGAAACATAGAGTACGTAATCAATGTTCACTGCCACAAGCTGTGTAAAGAAATGTAGACCAATGTAACGCTGAAATAGTTCAGAAATTTTAAAATGTAGCCTTTGTCAGTAGTCTAAAAGACTTAATTGTTAGCAAGTATAACCCAGAGAGGGTTAGGGTAGTATATCATCTCTTTCACTAATTCAGTAACCCTATTTATTTTTATCTGTTGCTCTCTATTTTTAGCTCTGAGGACATGTTCTCTCACCATGCATTAATCCACTCTAACATCTTTAATAATTTTGTTATAGCTTTTTAATTTTTTTTCCTTTTTTAATAATGGATCAAGGTAAAGTAAAACACATATGCAAAATTTTCCCATATAGGGATCATCATCAATTAAGAAAAGTAGAAAGTTCTCAGTTATATGAATTATAGAAACTTCCTTTTATTTTTAAATGATTATGCCCAGGAAAGGAACTGATGGGTGTCAATTTGGGAATATAAAATGCCTAAACATTGTGTTTTAAAATTTATCTCCCATAACATTTCTAGTTCTTATCACGACATAAACTCTGGGATTGTATTTGAAAATGCAAAGTATATAGTATTAAGTTTACTTGTTAAAACAGAATGGGTTGCCTTTCCTTAAAAAAAAAGTCGTGAATTAAATTACAAGACATTTGTTATTTCCTAAAGAACCAAAATAAGCAAAAATATAGAATTACAAATTACAGGTGGTTTCATTGCCCCATTATTATTAAGTGTAAAATTTGTTTTTATATGATTTTTTGAAGTTATGTAATTACTTTTATGTAGTAGCTAGCTAATTATAATTATTGTGGCTTATGAAGGAAATTTATGTTCATTTTTTTTTCAAATTTTAGACTCAAGCACCAGAACAGAAATGCAGAAAAGGGAAATGAAAACCAAATATCATGAACTTAAATACTGAAACTCAAACACAAAGCAAGAAAATAAAAAAGCTTGTCATGTGCATAGCAGAATACGACAGGATTCAAAGTATATTGCAATAAATTTTTATTTCGTGAAAGTCTGTATGATAAATTGTACATGTGTTGAGAGATGTCCATCTTTACTTCCTTGTAAATTTCTCTTTTTTTCTCTGCTGTACAATATTTTTTGTTCTTTTTCACCTTTACTCCACCCCCACCCCAGAAAGCTGCAATTAAGTGTGGATATATTGATATATAGAATATACATACACATATGCATATACACATACAAACATGTATATGCATAGTACATATATAAACATAAACTTTCCCTAACAAATATTCTTCCTGATCTGTTTTTTCTCTAAGTTTTATTTTGTATCCTCCTTAACTCCTCTACTTTACTTCTACTTGCTAACTTGCCCTCCTATTACTTAGCACTTTACTTGGCTTCCCCTATTGTCCCTCACATATTGATCTAAATACCCTTCTATATCCCCTTTTACCTATTCCCTTACCCCCCCCCTAGAGATTCTTCCCCTTATCCTCTCCCTCCTCCCTATCCCCTTGCCATTTTTTAAATTAATTTAGTAAAATTTTATTCTTTTCTAAATATACATGTATTCTTCCCTCTTTAACTCATTCCTACAGAAAGGAGATTACCAGAATGATCAGACCCCCCCCATCTGATTTTTCCATGTTTATTCTTCTTTATGCAACTCATTTATTAAAAAAAATACATATTTTAGAAATGTGGACTTTATCAGAAACACTTGTTGTAAAAAATTCTTTCCTAATTTTACAGTCCCCTCTTAATTTTTGTTACACTGCTTTTATTTGTACAGAAACCTTTCAATTGAACATAAACAAAACTATCTTTTGCTTTTCATAATTCTCTCTAACTATTTTTTGGTCATAAAATATTTCTTTCTCCATAAGTCTGATAGGTAAGCTATTCCATGACCTTCCAGTTTGTTTACAATATCAGCCTTTATACCTATCATGCACCCATTTAGACTTTATTTTAGTATGTGGTGTAAGATATTAGTATATCTATATGAATACATGTCATTCCCCAATAGATAAATGGTCAAAGGGTATGAACAGTTTTTATAGGAAGAAAAAAAAGAAATCTCTAAGCATTTGAAAAAATGCACTGAATCACTATTGACTAGAGAAATGCAAATCAAAACAACTCTGAGATACCACATCTCACCAGTTAGATTGCCTAAGATGATACACATTTCTCTCCATCATGAGTCTTTGGGGATTGATTTATATCACAGCATTGCTGAGAAGAATCCAGTCTATCAAAGTTGGTCATCACACATGCGTTGTGTCTGTAATTGTGTACAAATTTCTCCTGTTTCTACTCTTCTCACTCAGCATAAATTCGTATGTGTCTCCAGGTAAATATGAAGTCCATCTGCTCCTTGTTTCATATAGCACAATAGTATCCCATAATATGCATATATCACAACTTGTTCAGCCATTCTCCAATTGATGGGTACCCTCTTAATTTCCATTTCTTTGCCACCACAAAAAAAGCTGCTATAAACATTTTTGTACATATGGGCCTTCCTCCCACTTCTATGATCTCTTTGGGTTATAACCCTAGGAGTGGTATTGCTGGGTCAAAAGATATGAAATTACATATAGCCCTTTGGTCATAATTCCAGATTGTTCTCCAGAAAGGCTGGATCAGTTCACAAGTCCACCAGCAATGCATTAGTGTTCCAATTTGCCCACATCCTCTCCAGCATTCGTCATTTTCTTCTTTTGTCATTTTAGCCAATCTGACTTGTGAGATGTGGTACCTCAGAATTGTTTTGATTTGCATTTCTCTAATCAATAGTGATTTAGAGCATTTCTACATGTGCTTATAGATATCTTTAATTTCATTCTCTGAAAATTGCCTGTTCATATCCTTTGAACACTTATCAATTGGGGAATGACTTGCATTCCTATAGATTTGCCTAATTTGATTCCTTTGATTTCTTTTTCTTCTCTAATTGTTACTGCTAACATTTCTAGTGCCAGATTGAATAAGAGTGGTGATAGTGGACACCCGTATTTCACTTCTGATCTTATGGGAAATGTTTCTAGCTTCTCTCTATTACATATAATACTTACTTATGGCTTTAAATAGATGCTACCTGTTATTTTGGGGAAGGATTGATTTATTCCTCTACTTTCTAGTGTTTTTAACAGGAATGGATGTTGCATTTTGTCAAAAGACTTTTCTGCATCTATTGATATGATAGGGTGGTTTCTGCTAGTTTTATTGTTGATATGTTCAATTATACTAATGGTTTTCCTAATATTAAACCATCCTTGCATTCCTGGAATAAATCCTACTTGATCAAAGTGTATTATTCTTGAGATAAGTTGCTGTATTCTTTTTGCCAGTATTTTATTTCAAATTTTTGCATCTATATTCATGAGGGAAATTGGTCTATAATTTTCTTTCTCTGTTTTATCTCTTCCTGATTTAGGTATCAGTACCATATTTGCATCATTAAAAGAATTTGGTAGGACTCCTTCTTCACTAATTTTCCTAAATAGTTTGTAGAGTATTGGAATCAATTTTTCTTTAAATGTTTGATAGAATTCACTAGTAAATCCATCTGGCCCTGGAGATTTTTTTCCTAGGGATTTGACTGATGGCCTGTTCAATTTCTTTTTCTGAGATGGGGTTATTTAAGTAATTTATTTCCTCTTCAGTTAATCTGGGCAACTTGTATTTTTGTAAATATTCATCCATTTCCCTAAGATTGTCAAATTTCTGTGCATAAAATTGAGAAAAATAATTCTTAATTATTATTTTGATTTCCTCTTCATTGGAGGTAGATTCATCTTTTTCATTTTTGATAGTCATAATTTGGTTTTCTACTTTATTTTTTATCATTTTGACTAAGGGTATATCAATTGTATTGCTTTGTTTATAAAATCAGCCCTTACTTTTACTTAATTCAATAGTTTTCTTAATTTCAATTTTATTATTTTTGCCTTTTGTTTTCAATATTTCTAATTTATATTTAATTGGGGATTTTGAATTTGTTCTTTTCCTATGATTTTCAATTCCATGCCCAATTCGTTGACTGCCCTTTTCTCTAATTTAGTCATGTATGCACTCAGGGATATAAAACTTCCCCTAAGAACTGCCTTTCATGCATCCCACAAATTTTGGTATATTGTCTCATTATTGTCATTCTCCTGAATTAAATTACTGATTGTTTCTATACCTTCTTGTTTGATCCACTCATTCTTTAGGGTTAAATTCTTTAATTTCCAATTCATTTTTAGTCTGTCTTTCCATGGCCCTTTATTGCATATAATTTTTATTGCATCATGATCTGAGAAGGATGCATTTAATATTTCTGCCTTACTGCATATATTTGTGAGGTTTTCATGCCCTAGAACATGGTCAATTTTTGAATATGTGCCATGAATCTCTGAGAAGAAAGTATATTCCTTTTCCTCCCCATTCAATTTTCTCCAGAGATATATCATACCCATACTCTCTAAAATTCTGTTTACCTCCTTTACTTCTTTCCTGTTTGTTTTGAAAGTTGGATTTATCAAGTTCAGAGAGGGGGAGATTAAGGTCTCCCACTAGTATAGTTTTACTATCTATTTCTTCCTCTAATTCCTTTAACTTCTCCTCTAGGAATTTGGATGCCATACCACTAGATGCATATATGTTAAGTATTGATATTGCTTCTTTCTCGATCGTGCCTTTTAGCACGATATAGTTTCCTTCCTTATCTCTTTTAAGTAGATAAGTTTTTGCTTTTGTTTTATCTTAGGTAAGGATTGCTACCCCTGCTTTTTTTTTTTTACTTTAGCTGAGGCATGATATATTTTACTCCAGCCTTTTACCTTTACCCTGTGTGTATCCCTATGTTTCAGATTTGTTTCTTGTGAACAACATAATGTAGGGTTATGGTTTCTAATCCATTCTGCTATCCATTTCTGTTTTATGGAATAGTTCATTCCATTCACATTTACAGTCATCATTGTTATCTGTTTCCCTCCATCCTATTCCCTCCGCTGTTAATGCATATATTTTCCCCCTTCTCCCTTCCCCCTTAATAGTTTTCTTTTTGACCACCGCTTCCCTAAGTATTCCTTTATCAGCCCCCTCCCTTTTCCTCCCCTTCCCCCTTCTTTCCCTACTAACCAGCCTCCGCCCTTTCATAGCCTTTTCCCCTTCCTACTGCTTCTAGGGTATTTTTATAGTTAATGAAATATGTTATTTCTTCTTCACACCAAGAGAGATAGGAAGAAATCACAAGCAAAGCTCCTCTTCCTCCCTTCTTTACTTCTAAAATGATACTTTTTGTGTTTCTTCTCCATAGAGTCCTAGGATTAACTGGTTGTTGTTCTCTCCTTGCACCAGAACCAATGAGGGAAAAGCTCATATGATTCTCATCTCCCACTCTTCTTTTCCTCTGATATATATATTTCTTTTTAAATCAATTGGGGTTAAGTAACTTGCTCAAATTTACACGGCCAGTTATTTCGGGTGTGGTGCTAATTATCAGAGCCCAGATTCGATCACAGGTTATCCCGACTCTGGGGCCGATGATCTTACTCTCTGAGCCACCTGGCCGCACCTGCTATATTGTTTTTATGCCTCTTTGTGTGGCATAATGTACCCATTTCCACTTTATTCATTCCTCTTCTTCCATTGCAGTCCCTTTGTAGCCCTTAATAAGATTTTTTTTAACGTCATTTTGTGTATTTTGTACTCATACTATCTACTTGTCTACAAACAGTTTGCTCTTATTAAATAACAGTGTGTGTGTATGTGTGTTTACCTTATTTACCTTTCTATGTCACTCTTGCATCTCATAAGTGGAGGTTGAATTTTCCATTAAGCTCTGGCTTTTTCATCAGGAAGGTCTGGAACGCTGTTATATCATTGAATGACCATCTCTTTGCCTGGAAGAATATGCTCAGTCTCACTGTATATGAGATCCTTGGTTGTAACCCGAGCTCTTTTGCCTTCCAGAAAATTGCATTCCACTGCCTCCAATCTTTCAGTGTAGAGTCTGCCAAATCCTGTGCGATACTCATTGTGGACCCTCGATATTTGAATTGTTTCTTTCTGGCTGCTTGAATTATTTTCTCTTTTACCTAGTAATTCTGGAACTTGGCCCCAACATTTACAGGACTTTTGAGTTTGGGATATCTTTCAGCAGATGTCCTGTGGATTCTCTTGATCTCTATTTTACCTTCAGGTTCTAGTATCTCAGGGCAGTTTTCCTTAAAGATCTCTTGGAGAATGTTGTCCAGGCTCATTTTTTCATCATGATATTCTGGTAGGCCTATGATTCTCAGATTATTGTTCCTGGATCTGTTTTCCAGGTCAGTTATTTTTCCATTGAAATATTTTGCCTCATACTAATTTTTCATTCTTGTTTTGTTTGACTAATTCTTGGTTCCTCGTAGACTTATTTGTTTCAATTTGGTTGATGCTAGTTTTTTAGCAAATCATTTTCCTTCGTTAATTTTTGGAACTCGTTTTCCATATCATACACATTTCTTTATACAGAGATGTTTTCTTTATTATAATGTTTTTCTAATTCTGCAATTTTGGTTTTGAAAGAATTATTCATTTTGTCTTCTATTTCTCTCATTTAGTTTTCAAAGTTCATTTTGAGCTCATCTAGGAGAGCTTTCTGTGCTTGAGACCTGTTCCCTGTTGTTGTTTCAGCTGTGTGTTTGGAGTCCACATTGTCTACCTCTGAGTTTGTTTCCTCCCTCTGAGGATAATAGGACTCCATAGTCTTTGTTGACTGCTTTCCACCCATTTTGAGACAGAGCCTTAGCCATGCCCTTCCTATAGGGACCTCAAGCCTTTACTACAGAGAGTTTTGCCCTGGGGCAATAGGTACTATGTTTTCTGGGTGGCGAGGAATGGGTCAGAGCAGGCGGGGTTCATTCTGCCATTCTGGTCTTTGGAGGTCCTGGTAGGGGCTTTTTTTTAATTTCTGGGCTATGAAGTGGTAGTCCTAAGAGAATTTGCTGTCCTGGACAGGGGCCCCTGCATTTGGATCTTACCTTGCTCTTTCCAGTCCCAGACCTTTGTTGATAGGCCTGGTAGTGGTCCTTGTGGTTGGTGGGACAACTTGCCGCTGGAGTTGTTCAGGCCTCTTCCAGGCCTGCCTCTGCGTGCTTTCCTTCCGGACCTGCCTCTGGGCCCCACTTGCCTCTTAAAGTGGATTTTTGCTTCAGGGGTACCAAGGGCTCTGACCCACACTACTTAACCTTGGAGTTAGGGACCAGGTTGTTGACTTTCTGTGCTGTAGCCTCTGGGTGTCTATACTGAGGCGGAGGCCAGGACTCTCAGTGTTTTTTCTGAGTTACCCTGAAGCTCACAGAGTGTGTTGTGGGGGAGGGATGGTCTGGCCCCTTCAAGTTTTGGCTTCTGTGCCCTTGGACTAGAGCTCAGGCGGGCTCAGAACCTGGTGGCCTGCTGTGCTGCTGACTGCAGATTCCCCTGATTGTGTTAAGGCACATCTGGGCTTCTGGTGTTAGTGCATCCTGCCTCAACCCCCTTCCCCCCGGACTTCATGGCCTTCTGCTGGTCAGCTGAGATGGGGCTTGTTTAGACACCTCTCACCCTTCACTTCAGGATAAGTACAGCATAAGTCACACTCTTCCTCTAGGACTCCCAATCCTGCCACTTCTTTTACTATGTCAGGATTTTACACTCAGAATAACCTATGAGTTTTCATGGGTGGGGGCAGGGCAATTAGAGAAGCTAAGTTTTACTCTGCCATCTTGGCTCCCAGAAGTTCAAGGAGGTGATTTTTAAACATCCAGGCTGTGCGTTGATAGCCCCAGGAGTGGCTGTTTTTGCTGTCCCCAGCCCTGTGTTTTCTCTTACCCAGCCCCTTCAGATCCTATGTCCACAGTGAGATGTCTGTGAATTACCCTTGTTGTGGGTGAGTCTGCTGGCCAGGACTTACTCTGGCCTTGCTGTGGTCTGGTCTCTGTTCTGTGTTAGTCTATTTTATTAAGTTTTTATTTTCTTCATTTTTTGTGTGTGTGTTTACTTTACTAAGTTGATGACTCATTTGTCATGATTTTCTTGCATCATTCTAATTTCTCTTTCCAATTTTTGCTCTATTTCTCTTACATAATTTTCCAAATACTTTTTAAACCCTTCCATGTTCTGAGACGAATTCATACTTTCCTTGGAGGCTTTGAATGTAGGAGCTTTTACGTTGTTTTTCTTCTGGTAGTTTGTTTTGATCTTCCTTGTAGCAATAGCTTCCTATGGTCAGGGTTTTCTTTTTCCCCTCCATTGCTTGCTCATTTTCCCCAGCTTATTACTTTACTTTTTAACTCTTTTTTGAGTTTGGGATCAGCTTCCATTATAGAGGGAGTACTGTCCCAAGCTTCAGAGGGATTTTTTTTGTTTGTTTGGTTGGTTGGTTTTTTCCCCCACTGGTTTTAGAGATACTTCTAGGCACCTGTAAATACTCTGTTCTTCCAAGCTGGTATGATCAAAAAAGAGGCATTTACTCCTCTCCTGGTCTCCGCTCTGGTTTGCAAGAGACCACAAGTACTCTTCTTTCATGGAACCGTGAAGAGGATTTCCTCTTCTCTGCTGCCAGAAGCTCCACTTATGCTAGCACTTCTCTTCACCCCAGGACCCCCAACCAGGACTGTAACCCATTTTCAGGCACGGGCAATGTAAGAGTGTCTTGCCTCCATTCTATCAAAGAGTTTCCTGCAACGTCCCCATTGCTCAATCCCCCTACTATGCTTGAGTCTAGACCTTCAGGAACAGTTGAAGCCATCACTGCCCTGTGGTTGGGGCCAGACTATTCTCTTCTTACCCAGGTCTGACAGACATTTCCTACTGACCTTCTAGATTATCTTTGGCATTTGTGTGTTGAGAATTGTACAGCTACCAGTGATTTAGTCCCTTGAGACCTCCTCCATGTTTGCTAGTGCCTGGTTTGTGCCAACACAAAGCATGTCTATCACACTGCACTGTGATCTTTTCTCAGTCTGTAACAAAAGACCTTTCCTGTCAATCTTCTTTACTGTGCTGTGCTGGAAATTTATTTCATTTTGCCATTTTGTGGGTTCGGATGCTCTAGAATTTGTTTAGAATTTTTTCTGTAAGTATTTGGAGGGGTTTGGGGAGAGCTCAAGCAAGTCCCTGCTTTTTACTCTGCCATCTTGTCTCCACCCCCAGCCCCCATATATTTTGCTTAACTATTTTTGATCTCTTATAACTTTCCTGGCTTCAACTTAACAAATTCTAATTTTCAGGGTGTCATTTTCTTCCTTAAGACTTCGTATTTCCTTTTCTAATTGGTTAGAAATTTCTTTTCATAATCTCATTTTTGTTTGTTTTGTGTTTCCTCTATCTCATTTTTTTAACTTTAATTCTTATGTAAATTATTTTTGGCAGGTTACCATTTGATATTACTCTTTTGGGTAGAAGAGGGTTTTTTTGCTTCAGTATCTTCCTCTGAAAATGAACCTTGGTCTATTCCCATAATCACTTTCAATGTTTGTATTCTTTCTCCTTGGCCAGTACATTATTTTTTGTAATAATAGTATAATTTTTTAATCACCTCTAGTCCTGGGGTATAGGGAATGGTACCTATTTCCCCAGGACTTCAGTTCTCCTCTTCATCCACGAAGCAAAGCCAAAACTTCAACCTTTTGTAAGTGCCCACAGGCAGGGTAATTCTGCCCCATTTCTCTGAACTCACCCAGTGTGTGCTGTTTCTTTCTTGCCCCTGTGGCGCTCCACAGCACAGTTGGGTTTCATGTTCCTTGTCAGCAGAGTTTCCAATGATCTTCCCCAGATCAAGCACCCAACTCTCTTCAGAATGACAGGAATAAAAGTTTCAGGGGCTGGGGCTGTGGCAGGCTCCCAAACAAGCTAATTTGAGGACTTGCTACTGGTGGTTAACACAGACCCTAGCCTGAAGGTTTACAGTGGTCAACCTCATACTGAAATTGTTCTTCTGATCTCATAATGTTTCAGGAGGACCCCTGTTATGCTACTAATCTTATTTATTTTTATCCTCCCACACTTTGCTCCACCTGGGTCAGTATTTTATTTAATTACTTTTGAGGGAGAAAATCTTGAGAGTTTGGCATTTTCTGACATATTGCATCATCTTCCCAGAAACCCCCATTTCTTATTATTTTTTGTAACTTAAGGAAAAGAAAATTTATTTTAATTTCAATATCTGTAAAACAAGTTATTGAAATTCTCTGAGATTCATTTTACTCACCTATAAAGTGAAGAATTTGGAGCAAAGATCTTTTTTAACTCTAAAATTCTATGGTTCATTGCCACATACAATATATGTAAACTCAAGTAAAGATATAAATTAATAATTACATTTTCTTGAAATTTGCATCAATATAGTGGTGAGAATATCATAGGAACTGACAGGGTAGTGGAAGGAAATAAATAATGAATTACTGATAAATATCACAAAGCCAACACAGAGGCAAGATAAGGTTGTAATGAGGATATTCAATTATCTACTGTTTCATTGATAAGATCCAACCTAGAGACATATTTTCTTAATTTGCCTTAATGGTTACTTAAATTTTGAGAAGATAGTCTTTTGAGTCTAAGCTGTAAAGTGGTCAAGTAAAGGGATTTGTCAATGTACATCTCCTGTGTTTTGCATCTGTTTACAAAGGTAGTTGTTATGATTTCAACTGACAAAATGGAAATGATAAACTGGCCCTGTATCAAAAACTGTCATCTTAGTTTTTGTGGTAATTAAAAAAAGGAATGTTGGGCATAGTCTGACAAATATTTTAGACTTTCCAAGAGAAATTCAGAAATAAAACAAGTAGAACTCCTTGTTTTAAACTCAATAGTGATTAGACTTTTAACAGTGGAATTTTTGAAAACATAATGCCTAAGGATTGCAGTGAAGACAAGGAGAAGTGATCCAAATACCTGATGGGACCAATGAATGGAACTCCTTAATGGCCTCAGATTAAAAAAAAACTCCAAAGAAAATTTGAAAATGACACATTCTATGCAGGTTAATGACCCCTAGAATAAGAGAATTAAGGGTTATTTTGAGAGTGGACCTGACAACCTCTTCCTGAAGGTGGAAAAATTGGAGTGAGGATTAATGGGGGAGGATTTATTCACTTATTGAAAAATTATGTAAGAATCAGTTTGATGTACATATCTCAGTGTATCACATCTATGAAAAGGATCAGTGTTTGTTATTGTTCAGTTACTTTCAATGTTTATGAAATTTACTAAGAAAGAACTTGATTCCAACTTCTTTTTTTTGTCCACATATGCATCATATGAGTTTTATCTTCATGTTTTCCCATGCAGTTCCCATTATGGACAGAACTCTTTCCTTCCTATCCAAACTCCTAGTGCAATAAGCCATATAAACCCAAATCTCTCTTTTAAAGCCTCTACTGACTAAACTTCTCTGAGAGATATTGTTGTGTTCTCTAATTGGTATCTATGTAATAGTTAGAAATGTTGCAGTATAATAGGACTTTTTCATGAGTGATGACCAATTGTCAAATTTTCTTATAGAATAAAGTTGGAAACACAGATTTTTAAAATTAGTGCAAGTAGTATAGAAAAAACTAAAATAAAATATTAAAATTAGGTCAGATCACAAATTTCTATGAGGAAAATAAAATGTGACAATAGAAAAATCATGAAGAGGAGAAGAAAACAAAGTTATTTGGTATTTTCTACATTTTCACTCTCCACCCAGTCTTTTATTTTTTTTATTTAATTTTATAATAGTATATTGTATAATATAAAGTAGTACTAATATATTGTCGGTAAATACTAAGTGATAGAGATTTGTTTGAGATGAAATCTGAGATTTCACTGATATGAGAGTGTACCAGAAGAAAGAACTCCTACCATATAAGATTCACAATTCCTATGCAACTTTTCTTTTTAAGGATTTGTCTAAAACTCAGAGAAATTAAGTAATTTGCACACAGTCACATATCTAGTATTTGTAAGAATAAAAACTTTGCTCTAAATTTTCTTTCTCTGAGGCTAACTTTCTACCAAATACAGTTTATTAATTGACATGACTTATGGCCTTAGAGGGGAAAGTACATTTTCTATATACATACACACATATACATATGTATGACTTCATGCATGTATACACACATACACATGTGTGTACATGCATATGCGCACAAGTGTGTGTTCATATGTGAAGGTATCTGTGCACATGTGCATGCAGATAGACACATACCACATTTTCATGTATGTGCTTATACACACATAATATACCTCTCTCATAAATGTATGTGTGAATGTGCACACACATAAATATATAGATGCATAAACACATACAGAAAAACACACATTATATATGTGTGTGTTTCTACACATGTACACATATACACTCATACAAATATAATGCATTTAATCTGTAAGGCATTGTAGCATGGGGAAGGAATGAGACTGGTCAACAGGATCCCTAGCTTCATACTGGCAAGGCCATAAAATAGTTCACTCAACTTAAAGATTATCTCTTTGCCTCTCCCAACATCATTTTTTCATCTCTTCTGAATCAATGTTAATGTCTCTTTTCAGTTGTCTTGTGATTCTCTAGTTTTTAAAAAGGAAAGGCTTTGATATGCTAAAATAATTATGAGATTATACCCCTTATCATTTGCTGACAAGCACTAATTGAGGTACTACTTACCTCACAAACACCATTAATTATATATCGCATCTATTATATTATTTATATTATCTATTATATTATATATGGGAATCTGCAGACACCAGTGTGGCTTGGACACCAGGTGCTGATCCTACCTGAGCTCTAGCCTAGGGGCAAAGATGCTAAAACCTGAAGTGTCCAGAACACTCCTCCTGCACACTTCACACTCTGAGACTCAGGCTAAGTCAGGGGAAACACTGAGAGTCCTGACGTTGTCCTTAGTTTAGACACCTAGAGGCTACAGCACACAAAGTCAACAACCCGGCCCCTAGATCCCAGGGTGAGGAGAGTGGGGCAGAGCCCTCTGTATCCCTGAAGCAGAAATTTGCTTTCAAACAAGGATATAGGCCATCACCATGGGCCAGTAACAACTTGGAAAATGAAACCCAAAGACAAACAAATCCTAATATTGCAAACAAGAAGAATCAATTTCCAGAGACACCATCAACTCTATACTGACACCTGAGACCACAGAAGGAAATATAAACTGGTATCAGGCCCCAAAACCATTCTTGGAAGAACTCAAGATGTATTTTCAAAAGCCAAATTAGAGAAGTAGAAGAAAAATTGACCAATTCTTTTAAAATTGCAATGGCCAAATTGGAAAAAAAATATCACTAAAGAAAACAAATCATGAAAAAGAAAAATTTGTGAACTGGGAAGGGAGGTTCAATATCTAAGTGGAGAAAATACATCCCTAAAATGCAATCTTAACATGTGGAAAAGGAGCTTTAAACCCTGAGGAAAATAATTCGCTATTGAATCAGTCAAATCAAAGCTAATGACTCTATTATAAATAAAAAAAGCACTGAAGCAAGAACTAAATAATGAAAAATTAGAAGAAAATGTAAAATATCTCATTGGAAGAAACAACTGACTTGGAGAAGAGGTTTAGGAATGTATGAATTTTTGGTCTACGAAAACTATGATGAAAAGAAAAAAAAACCAGACTGCACCACATCCTCCAAGAAAATATCAAAGAAATGTGTCCTGAGGTACTAGACTCCGAGGGTAAAATCGTCATCTAAAAATTCACCAGGCTTTCCCTTGGCAGGTCTGAAGCAAAGATGAAGGCCTGTGCAAAGATGAAGCACAACATCTCTTTCCCAGCCACCGGCTGTCAGAAACTCATAAAAGTTGATAATGAGAGAATGCAACGGGCCTTTTATGAGAAACATATGGCCACTGAAGTGTCTGCTTATGCTCTGGGTGATGAATGGAAGGGTTATGTGGTCTGCATCAGTGGTGACAAATTAGGCTTCCCCATGAAGCAGGGTGCTTCAGCTCTCAGAGCAGTCCACCTGCTGCTCAGTAAGGGCCATTCTTGCTATCACCCTTGAGGAACTAGAGAAAGACAATTCAAATCTGTTAGGGGCTGTATTGTGCATGCCAACCTGAGTGTCCTCAACTTGGTTATTGTGAAGAAAGATATACCAGTACTGACAGATACAACTTTACCTCATCACCTGGGGCCCAAAAGAGATAGAACCTGAAAAGTTTTCAACTTGTCCAAAGAAGATGATGTTCAACACTATGTTGTGAGAAACTCCCTCAACAAGGAATGTAAGAAACCCAGGACCAAGGCTCCTAAAATTCAGCATCTGGTGACTCCCAGTGTTTTCCAACACAAACGTAGTTTGCATTGCTTTGAATAAGCAATATACCCAGAAGAACAAGGAAGAATCAGCAGAATATGTTAAGCTTTTGGTCAAGAGAATGAAGGAAGCTAAATAAAAACAACAAGAACAGATAATTAAGAGATATTGTCTGTCTTCCCTGAGAGCCTCCACCTGGAAATATGAGTCCAGTTAAAAAAAAATCAGTGTTTCTAAAAATGTGTTAGAAATATATAACTTTGTCAATTAAAAAAAAAGAATTCACTGGACACCTCAGGAAAGAGATCAGAAACGGAAAATTCCAAAAAATATAATAGCCAAATTCAAGAACTACCAGGTCAAGGGGAAAAAACTGCAAGCAGCCAGAAAAAAAAAAATTTCAAATATCATGGAATTACAGTCAGGGTCACACAGGACCTGGAAGCTTCTACATTAAAATATCAGAGGCATTGGAATATGACATTTCCTAAGGCAAAAGATCTTGGACTGCAGCAAAGAATCAACTATTGAGAAAAACTGAACATAATCTTTCAGGCAAGGAGATAGTCTCTCAAACAAATAAGGGATTTCAAGACCCTCCCAATGAAAAAGCCAGAGCTTAATTGAAAATTTGATCTCCAAATAAGAGACTCAAGGAAGACACAAAAAGGTAAACAAGGAAAACAAGGAAAACACAGTCACACCCATACACACATGCACACAACTTATGAGTCAATAAGAACAAATTGTTTGCATCACTCTATGGGAAGCTATCTCTCAAATATTAGGAAAACAATTAGTATGATTAATCATATCAACAACAAAAATAGCAGAAACCATATGATTATCTCAATAGATGCAGAAAAGGTTTTTGACAAAATAAAACACACATTTCCATTAAAAACATTAGAATAAATGGAGTCTTCCTTAAAAGAATGAGCAACATCTATCTAAAACCATCAACAAGTATTTTATGTAATGGGGATAAACTTGAAGCATTTCCAATAAAAGCAGGTGTGAAGAAAGTATGTCTACTATCACCCATCTTATTCAATTTGACACTAGAAATGCTAGCAGTAGCAATAAGAGAACATAAAGAAATAAAAGGAATTAGGTTAGGCAAAGAAGAGACTAAGCTATTACTGTTTGCAGATCATATGAAGATATACTTAGAGAATCCTGGAGAATTAGTAAAAAACTACTTGAGATAATACATATATTAGGCAAAGTTGCAGAATTTAAAATAAACCCACATAAGTGCTTGTCATTCTTATATTTTTCTAATGATATCCAACAGCAAGATTTAGAAAGAGAAATTTCATTTAAATTTACTAATAGGCATTATAAAATATTTGGCAAACTATCTGCCAAAACAAACCCAGGACCTATATAAAAACAATTACAAAACACTTTTCAAATTAATAAAGTCAGATGTAACTGGGAAAACATAAATTACTCATGGTTGGATCAAGCTAATATAATGAAAATGACAACTTCACCTAAATATAATTGCACATTAGGGCCATACCAATAAATTTACCAAAAAAATTATCTTATAAAACTAGAAAAAATACTAACAAAATTCATTTGGAAGAACAAAAGATAAGGATTTCAAGTGACTTAAAGAAAAAAAAAATGTTAGGGAAGGTGACCTACCCATACCAGGTATAATCTGTATCATAAAACAGGAGTGTCATCCAAACTACTTGGTACTAGCTGAGGAATAGAGTAGTGGATCAGTGGAATAGATTAGTTACAGGACATATAGCAGTCAATGACTCTAATAATCTATTGTTTGATAAACCCAAAGACTCTGGTTTTGAGATAAGAAGTCACTATTTGACAAAAACTGCAGGAAAAATGGAATAGAGTATTGCAGAAACAGGGCATAACCAATCTCTTCCACCATATACCAAAATCAAGTCTAAATGGTTTCACCATCTAGGTATAAAGGCTGACACTCTAAGAAATCTGGGAGATCAAGTAAAAGTTTATCTGGGAAGACTTTTTTGACCAAAAAAACATGGAGACCATTATAAAATGCAAAATGGATAATTTTTTTAAAGCAATCAGGGTTAAGTAACTTGCTCAAGGTTACATGGCCAGTTATTTCTGGGTGTGGTGCTGAGTGTCTGAGCCCGGGATTCAATCTCCAGGTCATCCTGACACTGGAGCCGGTGCTCTTACTCACTGAGCCACCTGGCCGCCCCTAAAAATGGAAAATTTGGATTGCATTAAATTGAAAAGTTTCTGTACAAATAAAGTCAATGTAACCAATATCGAGAGGGAAGTGGAAAATTGGGGAAGAATTTTTAGAACCAGTGTTTCTGATAAAGGCCTCATTTCTACAATAGAGAATTGAGTCAAATCTAGAAGAATACAAGTCATTCCCCAATTGATTAATGATCAGAGGATATGACCAGGCAATTTTATAGATTAAGAAATTAAAGATATTTTTAAGCATATGAAAAATGCTCTGAATCACTTTTGAGAAGAGAAATACAAATCAAAACAACTCGGAGGTAGCACATCTCACCTGTCGGATTGGCTAATATGACAAAGAAAGAAAAGAATAAACACTGAAGAGTATGTGGAAAATGGGAGCACTCATGCATTGTTGGTGCATTTCTGACCTGACCCAAACATTCCGGAGAGAAATCTGGAATTACGACCAAAGGACTACAAAGAAGTACATACACTTTGAGCCAGCCCTACCACTTGTGATCTTGTATCCCAAAGAGATCAAAGAAGCGGGAAAGGACCCATATGTACACAACATTCATTGTAGTTGTTTTTGTGGCGGCAAAGAATCGGAAATCAAGGGGATGCAATTCAACTGAGGATGGCTAAGCAAGTTGGGGCATATGAATATAATGGGATACTGTTGTGCTATAAGAACTGAGGAGCATATGGGCTTCATAATGACTTGGAGAGAATGATATAAACTGATGTCGAGTGAGAAGAGCAGGAACAGGAGAAATGTGTGCCCATCACAGACACATAGTTTATGTGACAACTAATTTGGATAGACTGGGATCCTCTCATTTCTCCTCTCCTATCATGATGGAAAGAGATATCCACATCCAGAGAAAGAACTACAGAGTCTGAATGAATATTGAAGCCATTACTTTCTCTCTTTTTTGTTTTGTTTCTTCTTTCTCACTGTTCACTCCATTGGTTATAATCCTTCTTTACAACTTGACTAATGTTTATTGTAAAGGTATTAGTAGTTCCTATATTTTATTGAATGCTGCCACATGGGGGGGAGAAGAGGAAGGGGGAGAATACTTTAAATTCAAAGGAGTGTGCAACTGAATGCTATAAACTAAAAGTAAATAAAAAATTTAAATAAGAAAAAGAAATAGTGAGAAAGGGAAGGAAGGAAGGAAGGAAGTGTTGAGGAATGGCTATTAAGTTCAGCAGGAACTCTGATCTTATCTAAGACCAGAACCTGAGATTCAGTCTGGAAAGAATTCAGCTCAGCCTTACTTGGAGTCAGAGTTGAAAAAGTTTATTATATGCTTTACAACGGGCAAGGATCCTTAGGGGTCCTGCAAGCGAAAGGGGGCACAGGCTTTTATTTTAAAGGGTAGGTAGCGCTGGGGTGGCGAGGTAGCACAGCAAGTAAGAGCACCATCCTCAGTGTCAGGATGACCTGGAGGATCAAATCCGGGCTCAGATACTTAGCACCACACCGAGAAATAACTGGCCCTGTGTAAGGGTTATGGGATTTAAAGATCTTCCATGCCCCGTTGGACTTGCTGACGTAGCAGGAAGGGGCGGAGCAAGAGGAAGAGGAAGCCAAGCTAGCGTTCCTTCGGTGGCTGGCGGTGGTGGTGACGGCGGCAGCAGCAGAGGCAGTGGCAGCGCGAAGCCCTTTTTGAGTTAGAACTGCTAAGGACTTTCTGCTAAGGACTCCTGCTGAGGACTGCCAGGGGCCGGAGCTGCTGGGAGTGCGCTTCCAGGACGCTGGGTGGTTGCTGTGCGTGGGGAGAGGAGGACCTTTGCCTGAGGTAGCCTGTTCTGTTTTAAAGGCTTGAAAATGTGGGTGCTTTCTACTTTATCTACCTGTGCCAATGTCATAACTACTCTGATGGCTTTCACTTTCTGGTTTTGGGACTCAGTCTTTTGGTATCTTAATAAATTTTCTAGTTTATTTCCTCATATGGCAAACATGACGTATTTTCTAATGGATAATTATATCAGCATATTTGTAATCTCTATAGGCATTGTG
>NW_027185653.1:8686612-8721701 GCF_028583685.1 Petaurus breviceps papuanus
TTACTTAACCCCAAATGCTTAAAAAAAAAAAAAAAAGGTAGGGCTGCCATTGTCAGGGCGGACCAGATGGATTTAAGGGACTTCAGTGCATAGATAAAAGTTAGGGCTGACCGAGAGGAACTTGTGACTTCAGTGCATAGATAAAAGTCTGAGTTGTTTAACTTGGAGATGAGATTTGGGACAGACAAGAGGAGACATGGGAGATTAAGCAAGAACAAAGAAGTCACAAGTTGTTGCTTTGGCAGAGTGGGAATAGGGGGAAGGGGCAGAGTTTGAGGCTGCGAAAGGGAAATGTGATTTTACAGACTGGTTTTACAAATTGGTGCTACAAAGTTTTACAGACTGATGTTACAAATATAGATCCCAAGCACCCCATCATTACTGATGTTACAAATTGAGTTTACAAGTTTATTTTACAAATACAGATCCCAAGCACCCCATCAGAAGGAGGGAAGGAAGAACTGTGTTACTCAACTGGCCAGATCTAATTATGCAGATACTATTTCTACTCAGAGACGATTTTGTTTGTCCTTTGCTCTAGAAGAGAACCATGATATCAGGCAGGTGATGCTACAATCTGCAACTTAATAGGATTTAAAGTGAGGGAGCATTGTGCGAAATCAGCAGCCTCATTTTCTCCTCTGGAGCCATGTGGGACCAGTGGTGAGATATTGATCTGCATGACTGGAGACGCCCCAGAAATGTGACAGGATTAGAAGGCACTGAGGGCACTGTTATTGTTGCCCTCAATATTTGAGTATTTGCTTTTTGTTGTTGTTGTTGTTGAGGGTTTTTTTTTTGTTTGTTTTTTATAATGACCTGTCCAAGATCACACAACTAGTAAAGGTATGAAGTCAGATTTGAACTCAACTTCTCAGGTCCTCCTGACCCCAATATTGCTTCTCTGTCCATTGAACAACTTAATTACTCTTCCTTCATTTTAGAAGAATACTAATAATATCAAGAGGGTGATGTCTGATCTTATATTTGAGTGCAACAGTGCTTCACAAAATTGTCAATCTCACTGTCTCCTCCAGAATCATTAGAGTCCAATGTCAAGAAAAAATGTCAAGATGACCCAGAAGGCAGTGTGTGTGTGTCTGTGTGTGTGTGTGTGTGTGTGTGTGTGTGTGAGAGAGAGAGAGAGAGAGAGACAGAGAGAGAGAGACAGAGACAGAGAGAGACAGAGAGTTGGCCTTTCTAAGTTAAGGTATCATCCAGGCCTAAGTTTTCCTGAGACCATGTCTATTTAATGAAAAAAAAAAGAAGATTGTGTAATTGAAGAATGGGGGAAAATCAGGACCAAGACTTGGAGAGATGGAATGTTTGTGTTCGAGTGATTACAATAGATCATTTTTGGGGGGCCATAGTTCACCTGAACAAGATGAGGGGAATGTATCCTGAATAATAAAAGCATAAGGGTAGACTGGACCTAGATTTTATTGGATTATAAATGCCTAACAGAAGATTTTGCAGTTTTTCTTGGGGTCAGTGAGGGCTAAAAATATAAATTGATAATTGTACATCAGTTGCTAGAAAAACAATAAGGACTATGGATAAAGGGTAGCAACAGGAATAATGATTATTCATATTAAAGTTGAGGTCACCTTTCCTTGTAACAATCCTTTCTGGTAGCCTGTATAAGTATTACCATCACCATTTTATTAATGAAATAACTGAAACTCAGAATTTTGAGTGACTGAACTAGGACTACTTGTAACTGTCAAACCTAGGACTTGAACTCAGTTCTTCTAAGAGAGTATAATCCCCTGTATAACATGTAGTAAAGGAACAAAACAAAAATGCTTCTTAAGATTGTAATGTCTCTCTTAACTTGACATTTATAAAACTGGGAATCTCACATTTATTTTCACTTCAGATATTGAGATAGGTGCTAAATCAGTATAACATTTCTATCATAAAAGAGAACTATAATTTACAGGCTCAACAACTATGCATACATGAATAATTTTTTAAAAATTGAATTGCAAATGCATTAGGAAAGCATTCAATCCAAAGAGCTCTTGTACAAAAAAAATTATTTCATAAAATGTAATAAAAATAACCATCCTTGATATACCTCTTTTTTAAGTTTGGATTTTTTTTTTATGCTGAGTTTTGTTAAAGAGGAATACAAATGAATTTATCCAACAGGACCTGGCTAGTTACAATGAAATATGGGGCGGGGGGGGATGTATTTAAAGAAATTATTAATTTTATACAATTAAATGCTTTAAAATTGTCTGCACATTTATTGATATGCAAATAGAAAAAAAAACTTTGTGTTTGAGCTTTTTGGTTTCATTGCATTCAGTTTATTTTCCAGAGTCAACCATTTCAATAGTGGTTAAGATTTAACGTCAGACCACCTGACATGATTTCATACACTTTTGTAAATCCCTAATCTTAAATACTTTTTCCAGGTCTTTTCTTTTTCATCTTTAGGCTTTCCAGTATTCTTGGAAAGAGACAAAAACCCATCCTCACTATGTCATTCAATGGTACTTTGACTGAGATTGCTCTTCTGAAATCTTTTATTGTTGTTATTATTATTATTATTAGGAAGAGTCAGAAGAGATAGGAAACCACAGATATACACACGCATAAAATAACTATCAGGCGTAGGACTTTTTAATGAAAAGGGAGCAGGGGTAGTGATTATAATCTTTGACAAAGTTAATATTAAAATATATTTAAATAAAAGAGAAAAATATGGAAACTACACTATATGTCATGCATATTTATTGATGTAGTTTGGGAATATTTAAAACTACTAGAGAGTACAAGGTGGGGATATTACTTTAGTGTAGGAAATGATGTCTTGGTGGTCTTAGGAATATATGGAAAGAAAAGACTTGGATTTATGAAAGAAGAGTTATCCACCCCCAGAGAAACAGATGATAAATAACTATAGTATGTTCTTTACAAAATGCATATGCATGTATATTTCTATTTATGACTATAATTATCAATATATAATTGTGGGTTAAGTGTATATATGGGTATATGAATATCTTTGAATTAATATGTCTGCATATATGTATATATGGGTATATATGTATGTGTTATGTGTATGTATCTGTATACATATAATCATACACATATAAAACTGTGCTTGATTGAAGACTTCTAAGGGGAGGGATAGGAAGGGGGAAAAAGAACAAAGTAAAACCTTCAGAGGTGAGAACAAAAGAAAAATTACAAGGAAGCAAGGATGGACTGATCTCAATGCAATGCATGTTATTTATTGTATAGGCTTTCCTGAAATGGAAATTGATTGCTTAATATTTTGAATCCTCTCTCATTCTGCTGTTCATATTGTGACACATTCTTTCTTTTATTATTTTGTATTATTTTAGTTTCACTATTAAGTTTGTTTCTTCTTTTCCTATTTCATATTATTTCAAATAAAACAAATTGCAAATTAAAAAAAAAATGACTCCCATGTATACATCATTTCATAGTCTTCACAAATGACCAGTCCCACTCCTTCCCCTATATATGTTGTTTTCCCCTTAGAGAACATGATGAATCTCTTAAAGGCAGGTAATTTTTTTTTTCCGAGTTATAACCCTAGCACACCTCACATGGCATGGTGGAAGTACTTTAAAAGGTTTTTGTTGTTGTTGTTTTGTTTTGTTTTTGTTTTGTATCATTTGATTGGCTTGTTGTTTTGTACTCCCCCATCACATTCAATTTGTGATGGTCCAATCACATTGTTCTTCCAGTAGTTAATTTCAATGTGATCACCAAGTTTATTTGCATTTTTCCTAGTTAACTTTCTCCTTGACCTGTCTTGGGGATTTTATGCTATTGGTCACAATTTTTTACTTAAAATTATCTCCTCTTGTGCATTCTGTGAAACTGATTACATTTGATTTCTTTTCTTGTAGTAGTACAAGAGGAGCTCCTTTCTAATCTCCTTTTATGAATTTTTATTTATTTATTTATTTGTTTGTTTGTTTGTTTGTTTGTTTGTTTGTTTTTTGCCTTTTGGAGGGCAATTGAGGTTAAGTAACTTGCCCAAGGTTACACAGCTAGTTTGTTTGTATTAAGTGTCTAAGGCCAGAAATGAACTCGGGTCCTCCTGACTCTGGGGCCTCCACTTTACTCACTGCACCATCTAGCCACCCCCTAATCTCCTTTTAAGATGCAATATCCTCCTACAATGTGCTTAGTGTGAATATTTATCAGGGTTCTCTCCTCTACTAGATAAAGGCAGTTTAGTGGTGCAGAAGTTAGCATGCTGGACATGGATTCAGGAAGATATGGGCTCAAATTAACCTTAGATACTAGTTGTATGAACTTAGGAAAAAAACTAAACCTCTCTCTGTCTCAGATTCCTCTATTGTAGAGTGTGGATCACAGTAGAACCTACCTCAAGAGTTATGAGAAACAAATGAGATCATATCCATAAAGCTCTAACAGTACCTGACATAGTCCCCCAAAACACATCTCTCATATATGTGTGTATGCATGTGTATATATGTGTGTGTATGTCTATACACACACACACACACACACATATATATATACATATACACACATACATACTTTTTATGTGCCATTATTTTTTTCTTCTTGTGAATTTGCCTAACACATCTGTATGGTTACTTCTCATAATTCTATCACCTAAATCCTTTCCTGTTCTCTAGAATAATGTTCATGAATACCTACTGGACATCTCAACTTATCCACAACTGAATTAATCACACTTTTCTTTTTATATACTCTTTTTTTAATTGTTTTTTTCCTGATGTTTTAATTCTCCCAGTTAAATAAGCTTAAAATGTCAGTCATTTTTATCTCATTACTCCTCCTTGCCCACTCAACTCCATCACACTAATCACTACATCCCATCAATTTTTCTTCCTTGGCCTCTCTTCTTTTGGCATAGGTCTTTTTCTTTCTTTAACCTATTAAAGTAGTTTAGGCTTTCATGATCACTTGCCTTCAGTACTTTAATAATTTCCTAAAGTTTCTTTGCATCCAGTCTTTCAAAATATTTCTCAACATTGCTGTGACATTAAATTTCTAAATCTACACCTGATCAGAATGGGCCTTGAATAGGAAATTCTGATTATTCCCCATTGCCTGATGCTTGAGGCACCTGAGTGTGAAACTCATAAGATGTTTGATACTCAATATATCACTTTCCTTTTTGACATTGTCTCATGTCATTCCCTTCCATCTACTCTCTGCTGTGATAAAACCTGACTACCTACTTTTGCCCCAAACCTGCACTCTGTTTCTATCCTCTTTATTTTTCTTTTATTTCTTTTAAGCAATTGGGGTTAAATAACTTGCTCAAGGTTACACAGCTAGTTATTTCTGGATGTGGAGCTAAGTATCAGAGCCCTGATTCGATCCCAGGTCATCCCAACTCTGGGGCCAGTGCTCTTACTCACTGTACTACCTGTGCCCCCTCTTTATTTTTCTTTGCACCCTTCTCTGTGCCTTGAATTTACCTCCACCATATGTCTAATCTATCTACCATCCTGAGCAAACATTATCAAATTTAGGTTATATTTCCCCTCTGAGAATTTCCTTTTTCTAGTAACCTGGAATAATCCCCAACTTTTGAAAAAAATTCACTGCATTTTTCTTTCTTCCTCTTATGTATTCATACTATACTTTGCTCTCTATTTGTGAACACCTCTTGTGCTCCTTTTGTTAGATCATGGGCTATTTGAGGTCACACACTTTATAATATTCATCTTTGTGTCTCTGTTGGTGCCCAGAACATTGTCGTTTACTATAGTAATCCCTCAATAAATATGTATTTACCAGAATTTATTGAATTTAATACATCTTTATATTGTAGTTGTATACGTCTTTCTTCTGTCTTTTACCATATAGAAAGTCCCTTGTGTGTAATGACCATTTCTTATTCAGAGTTGTATCTGACACTGTCTTGAGCATAGTAGTTGCTGAATAAATATTTAGTGCATGAGTGATTTTTTCTCCCTTTCTTGAAGAAAGTTTAGAATTTTTGCTTTCCTCTTCACAGAAAAAAAATATTAACAGTAATGCCAGAAACAAGTTCTGAGATTAAAGAATAATAATAAAGATTCATTGCTACTAAATGCATGCATGTAATTACCTCCATGTAATTGCTCACTTTTATAAAAATAATTTTAGCATATTCTTTTTTTTTTCGCTTTTTGGAGGCCAGTTGAGGTTAACTGACCTTCCCAAGATCACACAGCTAGTTTTTGCGTTAAGTGTCTAAGCCCGTATTTGAACTCAGGTCCTCCTGACTCCAGGGCTGGTGCTCTATTCACTGTGCCACCTAGCTGCCCCAATTTTATCATATTCTTTAAAATGGAAGTTTAATTTTAAGATGCTGGATATATATTAGAAAGAAATTTTGGGAGAATGAAGTTCAGCACCTACTGTTGACTTCTGTATACAACAGTTAATTAATTCCCTTTATTAAGAGCCTCATCACTGGTCGAAGTCTAAGCTCTTGCCTTAAGAGACATTTTTTTTGGATATTTTAATGAAATTCTGATGTTGCTGATTCTGCTTATTCAACCTGTTAAAGCAAAATGAAACTATTTACTGCTACTTAGGAGTAAGTGAGCTCAGGGGGAAAGGGTTTCTCAAGGAAAAGGTAATGAAATTCAAAGCCTTTCATTTCTGGACAAGTTGTTTGAAAGTAGCTCAGGTTGTTAGTGACAGAAAGTCATTAATATTCAATGGCCTATATGAAATTATTTGGTGATCTCAGTCCAGTTACTAGTGAATAGGGGCTCACATCACAATTGGCCTTAGTTCACATCCTTTTTGGTATTTCAGCACAGAGTTTAGGAGCCACTGGATGCATGTTAAAATACATCCAAGATCTCAACAATTGCCTTTTAAGGCAAGGGCAGGACTAATAAACAAGTGTATAGTAAATTCTTTTTTTTTTCTATGAGAAGCATCTAAAAATTTATTTGATGCTTTTTAGATAATAATTGTAGCTGTACAATATTGGCATTACCCTAGAAGGAATTTTTTTTTCCACCTTGGAACTACTTCAAGAGAAAAATTGACATTTAATGAAATAGAAGCCTTTCAAGCATTCGTGATGAAAAGGCCAGAACTGACTAGAACATTTGACATTCAAGCCTAAGACACAAGAGAAACACAAAGAGGTAAACATTAAACAGAAATCACAAGAGTCTTAATAAATTTAAACTGTTTATATCTTTACATGATAAGATAATACATATAGTTCTTAAGAACTATATTAGGACAATTAGAAAGGATATAAAAAGACTGAGGGCATGGGTGAGGGTAGATTATGTGGGGATGATATAAAAAATGAAAGGGTGTAGGGGGTGGTTAGACAGCAGCCCTGGAGTCAGGAGCACCCAAGTTCAAATCCAGCCTCAGACACTTAACACTTACTGGCCATGTGACCTTGAGCAAGTCACTTAACACCAATTGTCTTGGCCTTCACCCTCCAAAAAGCAAAAAAAGAAAGAAAAAGTGAAAAGAAGGGATGAACTGGGAGGAGGGAGAAAGCAGAGGTACAATGGGGATTTTCTCACATAAAGGAGGTGTGCAAGAAAGTTTTTTTTTTTCACAATTGAGAGGGAAATGGCGGTTGTGGTGGTGTCTGCAATGCCTGAAACTTTCTCTCAGTGGAAGTGGCTTACTGTAAAGCCCAGCATGAGGAGCTCTCCAGAGGACTGCTGCTGTGAATATCTCTAAGGTTCTGATCACATAGTATAGAGAACTCTCTATTTATTCAACAGTAAACTAAAGCAAAACATTCACATAAACAGCATTCTCAAGGATAACAAGTTATCACGAAAGTGACCACATACTTTTAAACAAAAGATATCATTCAGTAAGTCCTTCACTCAATCATCTTTAAGGAGCAATCATCCTTAAGTGATAAGGAGTAGAAATCTCTTCCATCTCTAAGTCACAATGTATTCATCTAATCAGTCAGAAAGTCCTCTTTCTTCTTGATTGGAGACTAGCTTCCTTAACTCAATTACCTTTAAGGAATATAAAGAACAAAGTTCTCCCACCCCTAGGTTACAGTAAATCATGATCTTGTCAGTTAGCACTAAGTAACTGTAATGCCAAGCAAATGCAACTTCACACGTTTCAAAATACCAGCATAGCTGCTATGCATTTCATTCAGGGACAAATTAAGACCAGAGAAAATCAAAATATAGCATAATTCAAAACACAGCATTCACCAAGTATAATTCAATCAAGTTCTACTCCACCCCTGGACATTACATTCATTTAATCAATCACAAAGCCCCTCTTCTCAAATGGAGATTGGTTTCCAATCTTAAGTAAAGTACATTTATTTGTTCAATCACAGAGCACAAAAAAGTCAAAAGTTCCCCACCCTTGGAGCAAAACTGAATCTACCCCAGAGTTATAATAAGCTTAAACACAGCATTTAATACACAAAGAGAAGTCTTTTCTTCATTTTGACCCAAGGCAAGTTCTCAGCAATCTTTGTTCCTGGGGAGACAAAGCTTAACAAGGCCACAAGATACATTGCCAATGTCTTGATTAATTCATTCTCTGTCTGCAGAACAATCCTAGGACCCCTGGAAACATTAGCAAAACCCTCTTCCAGGATTTCTGCAAACATACAACAAGAAAATCCTTCTTCAGGGCTTCTGAACCAACAGCAAGGTTCCAGAACCTCTGCAACAACAGCACTGTCCTTCACCAGTGGACAGAATTCACTCTTTGTGTGCAGAACAGTCTCAGGAACTCTGAAACAAAAGCAAAGTTCCAGAACCTCTGCAACAACAGGACTGTCTTTAACCAGTGGACAAATCTTGCAAAACAACATCAAAACAGACAGATAAAGTACCAGCATAACAGCCATGTCTCCTCAGTCCTTGGAAGCTCTAGGTGTCAACTCTCAAAAGTTCTGGGCAATTCAAACTGGCCCTCAGCAATTCTCTCCATCTTTCTCTGCCTCCACGATGGTGCTTCCAAAAAGTTCTTCTGCCTTTCTCTTTGCTTGTGTCTCTCTAAATTCATGTCACCAGCTCCTCCCAGTTCAGCCCTCTCTTTTCATGTCAACAAGTCCATCCCACAAGTGGGATTCACAAGCTCTGGCTTTTAAAACAATCATTGTGAAAACCAAACCCATACAGGGGGATCTTTCAATTCCATTACTATTACAGTAACCAAGGAAAGGTCCTTTCATCTTTACTCAAGGCTGTCTCACAAACTCCATTGTTCCTCTTCCATGCTCCCAGCTCTTGCCTGAATTCACCCAACAGGATTTATAGGTAGGCAGCTCTCAGCTCCTTGTCGAGTTCCTTATCCAGTCCCCATCCAATACTGAAGCTCATAGTGACCAGCCCACCTTAAACCCATTGTAGTTTATGTTTCTGGGAATACAAAGCTCAACAGTCACAATAATCATACACATTGCTGGCATAGCAGGTCATGTTTTACCTATGAAATAAATCAAGACCCATAAACAAGGTCTGATAAATCAACACAAATTATCAGTAAATTCCCAGGATTTCCAAAAACATCAGTAAAACCCTCCTTCAGGATTTCTCTAAAGAGACAACAAGAAAATCCTTTTTCAGGGTTTCTGAACCAGCTGTACGGTACCAGGGCTTTGGTAACAGCAGCAACATACTCTATCAACACACAGCACTGACAAAATAAAATCAACACAGGCAGACAAAGTAGCAGTACCATAAGCCATGCTTCCTCCCAGTTCTGCTCTGTCCCAGCTGTGCTTGAACTTTTTATCTGTCATTAGCTACTCCCTGTTCTGCCCACCTCTTATATCCTTCCTATTCCTGTCTTTGTTAATTTCCTCCCACTGTGGCCTTCACAGGTTCTGTTTCTTAAAAAAAGACTTGACATGATCATGGGTAAGGTTCAAAGACACTTGAACTAAAACTTGTCCACATGAGTGCTTGCCATTACATTTATATAGGGAAGAATATAAGTACACAGTTAGTTGGGTATAGTATACTTCCTTACTCAACAGAAAAGGGAAAGGGATAAAGGGAATAAAAATAAGATAAAGGGATAAAGAAGAGAAAGGGATAAAACAAATGGGAAAGAGGACAAAGGAGAGTAAATTAAAGAATGGAGTGGTCAGAAGCAAAACAGACATTTGCAGGGTAAAAGGAAAGAGAAAAAAATAAGTAGAAGAAAAGTCAATGGAGGAAAATATACAGTTAGCTGTGAATGTGAATGGAATGAGTCCACCCACAAAAGTGAAGTGAATAGCAGAATGGATTATTAGTATTGCTTGAAAGAGCACACTTGAAAATGAAAGGCATACATATAAGAGTTAAAATAAATGCCTCGATCTAAATCTATTATTCTTCACCTGGAGTTAAAAACAATGGATGTAGCAATCATGATCTCAGACAAAGCAAAAGCAAAAATAGACCTAATTAAAACATATTATCATGGAAACTACAATCTGCTAAAAAGGTACCAGAAACAACTAAGTAGCAACAAAACATTCTATCTACTTCCAAAGGGAGAACTTTTGAACTCAGTGCAAATTGAAGTCTAATTTTCTCTGTTTTTTTAATTTTCTGGTTTTTTGAGATATGGCTAATATGACAATATTTTCACATGATTTCACATGTATAATTGATATTTTGCTTGCCTTCTTAGTGTTGGGGAAGAATAAATAATACATTTATAAAATAATTTTAAGGAAACCTAGAGATAAAATATCAAAATCGTCTTTTTTTAACACAGAAATAGAAGAACTGGATCTTAGTCTTGTCTCTACTATAAACCAGATACATGATTTTAAGAAGATCACAAGAATGAAATTCAGAAGGGACAACTCTGATAAATGTTAAGGGAGAAATATCTCCCATTGAGTTCATGTGAGAAGTTAGTGTGCCTCAATAAAGCATAGAAATTGTTAAAGTTAAAAACACAAGTATTATGATGCTTAATCACAGGATCAGGAGGGAGAAATATAACCAATGATGGTAGTTTCTGAAAAATCTTTATAAAGAAAATTACATCAACCAGAGAAAGAATTGCTTAGTGTATAATAATCTTAATGCCTTTAGAAGCCATAAAGATCACACAGACTTAGTCAAACCAATTCAATATCTCACACTTCCATACATTAAGTTTGAACATGCTAAATTACAACAAATTAGTAAGCAGACAAGGATAATCTGCCAAATCCCACATTTACAGAAGAAGAACTCTATGTTTTTAAATGTCAACTTTGCAGACTTTACCCTAAGAAAAGACAAATAAAATTAGGTTGTGTCCATCACTTTATCTCTCTCAGAGCGGGAAGCATGCATATTCATGGAGCTGCTGTGTTGTAACTGAGCTCATTTTGTGGTTTATTTGCCCAGTTTCAAGAGAGGCTATCATCTTGTCATTATTTTAATTCTGGACAGAGGAAATACCCAAAACATACTAGATACCATTACCAGCCTTGGGTTATCTAGACACAAGAATCTGTCTCCACCCTAGCCTGAGCAGAACACCATGTAGATTCTGTACTTTTGATTTAGTTGATTTCAGCTTGGTCTGGAATTTGAAGAGGGTAAGGAAACGCAATGATATCTCAGTAATATACTTCTGAAGAAGAAGCTGAAATTTGGAAGAAGGAGGCTGGGAGAAAGATCTGAGTCTCCAAGATAATAATTACTAAGAAAAAAAAAACATTTTTCACTGAATCCACATTAAAGGTTACTTGAATGTAACAGTTTTATATGTCCCAAACACAGAAAAATATTAGGGGTCAGGGAAATTTTCCCACAAATAGTTAGGAAGCTGTTCCACACATAAAATCTTTTTGAAGGTTTTTGAAGATGCTATATTCCTTTCTTCGTCTCATTTTTTTAAATGTCAGGATCATCAAAAGTCTTTTCTTAATACTATTGTTAATGCTCTCATGAGTCATATTTTAGCCAGGTGTTATTAACATTAAGAGTAAATGTGCCTCAGTTAACCAAATGAGGAGGAATGTCATAATTAAATCAACAATATATACAAAAAGATTTGCAAATTTATCATCCTATGAGGAAGAAAAAAAAAAGAAGGGACATCAAAGTTATAAATAGAGAGTCAGGAAGATCAGAGTTTGAATCCTGTCTCAAACTACTTAGTAACTATGGGACCCTCCACAAGACACTTAAATACTTCATTCCTAAAATAAGCATAGTAATAGAGTTTTTTTTTTCACCAGAGTGAAGAGCTGATCAAAGGAGTTTATATATGTAAAGGTG
This sequence comes from Petaurus breviceps papuanus, assembly GCF_028583685.1. NCBI lineage: Eukaryota > Metazoa > Chordata > Mammalia > Diprotodontia > Petauridae > Petaurus > Petaurus breviceps. Next base: position 8,698,840 of record NW_027185653.1, read on the forward strand.
TTGTAATCCTATAATCTTTATGGGAATATTTGTCATTTGTTCCTAAATAGATGAATGCAAATGAGCCAGAAATTTATTATTAAAATGATTTTAAATGGCAGGTGTAGAAGGTCAAAGACAAGCCATGCAGGGTGAATATAAAGCAATGGAATAATTATTTTTTAAATAAAATTTTATGTTTATTTTTAGTTTCCATCATTCTTTTCCAGAAGATTTTGAGTTACAAATTTTCTCCCCATCTTTTCCCTATCCTCCACCCCAAAAGAGAGATCTGATGGTATACCCCCTCCCCAACCTGGTCTCTCTTATATCCACCCCATGCCCCTTTCAATGTTCCAATAGAGAAAAATGGATCTCTATACCCCAGTGCATGTATATCTTATTTCCCAGTTGTATGTAAAAATAGTAATAATAATAAATTATATATTTAAACATTTGATTTTAAAACTTTGAATTTCAGATTATTCCCTTCCTCCCTCATCACCCACACTTACTGGAAAGATAAGCAATTCAATATAGGTTCTTCATGTGTAGCTATGCAAAACATTTCCATAATAGATATATTGTGAAAATTGACTATATTTCCCTCCATTCTATCCCATCCTCACTTTTTGTATTCTCTACTTTGACCTGCTCCCTTTTCAAAAGTGTGGACTTCCAACTTCCCTCTCCCATAACCTGCCTGCCCCTCCATCATCCTCCCTTTCATCCTCTTCCCTCCTAGACTTCTGTGGGGCAAGATACCCTATTAAGTATATATGTCATCCCCTCCCTAATCCAAAATCAATATGAGTAAGGTTGACTCATTCCATTTTCCCTTCCTGTTCTTCCCTTCCATTGTAATTTTTCCTTCCCTCTTCTATATGAGTGTAAAACATGCACAGAAGCTTTCCAGCATTTTTTAAGGTTCTGATAACTCAATATAGTGATCACTCTATTTATTACATAACTAAAGCAAAACATCCATGGAAAATCAAGGTACAGCATAATTCAAAATACAGCATTCACCATATTTCAACTTGTTACAGAAAATCACAATATAATATTCACAACATAGTCTCAAAGTAAAATAGACACTCTTAAGTTAATTTAATCAGTCACAAAATAGTCACTCTTAAGTTAATTCAATCAGTCACTTATCAGTAGTATCAAAGTACATAGTCCAATTCTTCTACTGTTGGGGCAAAATCTTGATTAACTCAATTATTCACTAATCAGTAGCAATAGTCACAATACTCAAAGTACAATCGGTCACTTATTCACTAAAGTCTTACTAAGTATGATACACAAAATCCTCCACCCCTAAGGTCATTAGTAAACTATAATTCCATAATTACTCAGTACCCAAGGAGAGGTTTATTCTTCATCTTGATTTGGGGCCTGTTCTCAGATTCCCTCGATCCCCTTCCATGGTCCCAGATTCTATCTAGATTCAGTGGCAGACAGCTCCCAGTTCCTTGACCAGCTCTCTGGGGAGGTCCTGCTCCAAACTGGCATTCACAGGGTCTGGTCCATGTTAGCTCCTTTACCATTTTTGCTCCAAGGAATTCAAGGCTCATCCAAGCCACAAACAAACAAAGTCTCAGCATCCTGGCCATGCTTCAGTCACCCAGGCTCTTGGCTCCTGGGCTCCTGGCTCCTGGCCTCCTAGCCTCCTGACTCTGGGATCTGGACTCCTGGGCTCCTGTTCAGAAGAAGCTCCACAACCACAAGTTTTCAGGACTCAGTTCTCCATTCTTCTGTAACAGTTCAGCTACCAGATCTCGGTCCTCAAGTAAATTCTGACTCTGCCTCTCTGGGGCTTTTCTTATATACACATACTAAGTACTTCTTCAGCCAATTTCCTGTTAAGTAGTTCCTTCAGCCCATTTCCTGTTATGTCAGTAGCAAGGGGATAGGAGTTCATACCTTCTGTTCCCCCAATCAGAGGTTGGATCAGTTAGAAAGTGTTAAGTACCTCCTACTTTGGCAAAACAAAGGGATCTTCAAATTCAAAATTACATTACCATTACACTGAGATGATTTACCCAATTGTGTCTCTCCTCATTTCCTCTTATTATATTCGTCTCTCACCTCTCAATTTCACATTTTAAGTATCTTCCCTTACTATTCAATTGGTCCTATGCCCTCTGTCTATGTATACCTGTAGACATATATACACACACTCACATATGTATTTATATGCCGATATGTCCTCCTTTATAGACAAATGTATGTATCTGTGTATGAGTATGCATATGTGTGTATGTGTATATATATATATATATATATATATATATATATATTCTCTTCAACTATTCTCATGCTGAGAAAAGTTTCATAGCTTACAATTATCATTTTTCTTGTAGGAACATAAATAGTTCGAGTTTGATAAGTTCCTTATGATTTATTTTCCCTATTTACCTTCTTATGCTTCTCTTACTTCCTGTATCTGAATGTAAAATTTTATAATCACCTCTGTTTTTTTTTCCATCAAGAATGCTGAAAGTCCTCTATTTCATTAAATGACCATATTTTCCCCTGAAATATTATACTCAGTTTTGCTGAGTAGATGATTATGGTTTTAATCCCAACACCTTTGACTTCCAGAATATCATATGTGAAGTCTTTTGATCCCTCAGTGTAGAAAATCAGATCCTGTGTTATCCTGATTGTGTTTGTTCAATATTCAAATTTTTTTTCTTGGTTGCTTTTAAAAATTTCTCCTTCATCTGGGAACTCCAAAAAATGGCTATAATATTCCTAGAAGTTTTCATTTTGGGATCTTTTTCAAGAGGTGATGGTTGGGTTCTTTAAACCTCTATTTTGTCCTCTGGTTGTAAAACATCAGGGCAATTTTCCTTGAGAATTTCTTGAAACATTATTTCTAGGTTCTTTTTTTGACATGGCTTTCAGGTAGTCTATTAATTTGCAAATTTTCTCTCCCGGATATATTTTCCATGTCAGTAGTTTTTCCAATGAGATATTTTGAATTGCCTTCAATTTTTGATTTTTTGGATCTGTTTAATAGTATCTTGCTTTCTCATAACATCATTACCTCCATTTGCTCCAATCTAATTCTGAAGTAGCTTTTCTATTCAGTGAACTTTTGAAATTCTTTTTTCCATCTGGCAAAGGTATTCTTCTTCTCATTGTCTTTTTGAGTCTGTTTTGCCATTTCAGTTAGCCTATTTTTTAAGGTGTTATTTTCTTCATTCAGGATGATGACTCTCTTTTCATTATTTTCTTGCATCATTCTCATTTCTCTTCCCAATTTTTCCTACACTTCTCTTATTTGGTTTTCAAAATCCTTCTTAAGTTTTTCTACGGCCTGAACCAAATATATATATATATATATATTTTGGAAACTTTTGGTACAGGAGTTCTGACTTTATTGTCTTCCTCCTGTTCAATGCTTTAATCCTTTTTCTCCCCCCAGAAAGGAATCCAATGTTGGATTGCTCTGCTTGTTTTGCTTCCTTTGCTTGCTTAGGTTGACACTCAATTACTTGACTTTGGAGCTTTTTGCCACAGTAGAGCTCTCCTTCCAGAGAGGAGAGCTTTGTCCCAAATCACGGGGGTTTTCTCAGCTGCTGGGGCTATTATTTGGGTGCCCTCTCTGAAGCCTCCACTGTCTCTTCCCAACTGGTCTTGCACCCCAGGAACTCTACCATAGACAGCAATAAAAAGAGCTATTACCCCTCAGACTGGCCGCTTAGTCTCTGTTCAATGTGTAGGCCAGGAGCTCTGAAGCACACATGTGACAGCATCTCACCTGCTTCTCCCTTCAAGGGTCACAGGCCACACTGCACATCCATACTCTCTGATCCCAAAAAGTCCACACTGACCCTTCACTTTGTCTTTGTCTTTTATAGGTTGATAATTATGGGAACCACCATAGCTGCTGGTGATTCACTCTCCCAATGTCCCTCTAGTTGTCAGCTATTTGGGGGGCCACCATGAGGCTAAAACAGTGGGCTCATGCAAGGCTGGGCTCTGCTCCTAGCATGCTTTGATTGACCTTTCTCTCTGTCAGGCCACCTCCAGAGGGAGTTTTGTTTTTCTTTGTCACTTTCTGGGTTCTGTAGACCTAAAGTTTGTTTAGAATAATTTTTATAGGTTTTTGACATGATTATGGAGGGAGCATATGGAATTTTTCTGCTTCTATGCCACCATATTGTCTCTGCCTATTATTGTCATAATTCTTCATGAATAGTTTCAGGAATGCTATATTTTATGTAAATTAAAGCTGACAATAAATGCAAAGCTGCACACGTGGATTAAAATAATCAATGCACACATTCAAAATTGGGAGAATACAACTGGAAACAATTCCATGAGATTAAAAAAAATTGGGGTTTTTAGTGGAAGGGTTGACCCATGTGGTTTAACCATAGTGAATGGAAAAACATTCAAAGATACCAGAGAACTGTAGTCCTTGAAGAATGAAAGCATAGGACGTTGACAAAAGGTTTAGATTATATCTCAAACATCATATTAAGTTTGGGGAAATAAATTTTAGAAATTACATTTGCATACCTAGATCATGTTGTAAAGAGAACTTGTAATTTAGTGAGTAAAATGAAGGCAGCAAAATGAATTACCAATTCCATATGGGGTTTGGTTGCCTAATCTGTAAAGGAAAAGAAGGAACCTAAGAATAATTTTCATGTATTTGAAGGAATGTCACACAGAAGAGCAATTCATCTGGTTCTGCTTGCCTCCAAAAAGCAATATTTATTTAGAGGATGCAGGAGACAAATATGGGTTAGATGAAAGGAAATCGTCCTTAAAATATTGTCATTAAATTCTTCCAGAAGAGGCTAGATGATCATTCTCTCCTCCTCTGTTCTTATCTGTAATGATACAAACCTCTTTGTCAAGGCCAATTCATATATTCTTTTATGTGTTCTCTGGATTTCATCATCTCTCCTCAAAGAGCTTCGACTTTCATTGTCTCTTTCTATTCCAAAATCTCCCTTCATCCACTGGTTCATTCTGATGTCTCAAAATATTTTAATTTTGCCCACAGTTACCTTATTTATCATTAAAAAGAACTTCACTTTATTCTGCCATACCATCTACAGTACTGTATGTCTGTTCTCTTTCCCAAGTCATGTTTCAAAATGAGCTTTCTTTAATTTTTCCCTCTATTTCCTCACCTAACATGAAGTTCTCCAATCAGAAAATACTGAGTTCTAAAAATCCACCCTCCCAACCTACCTCCTTGATTGTAGTGATTATTTCATAGCTAGTATTTGTATGCCTAGTATTTATGATATTTGATGCAGGATATGTGTTTAATAAATGCTTGTTGGTGGAATAACTCATTATTGTTGATTTTTTAAAGTATTTGTTGGAGATTGTTAATTTTAAAGGGATAAAGATAGGAACTAACTTGGTTACCCTTCTTGTTTACCCTTACTAATCATTCTGAAAGAATGAGATATTTCAAGAATTAAATCATATATAAATATACATATATAATAAGTTCAAATACTAATTTTAACTCTTGCTTAGCCAAAGAAAAGAAATACAAATTCAAATCAAAACAGCAACCTCTCTCCCACTTACAACTTTTCATAGTAATTAAGAAATAAATTAGTTTACAAATGAAAATTTAGTAGGCCCTCTAAAAATAACACACAGGATTTTCACAAAATATTTCTTCATAAAAGTATTTCCTCAGGGGCAGCCAGGTGGCTCAGTGAGTAAGAGCACCAGCTCTACTGTCAGGATGACCTGGGGATCAAATCTGGGCTCACATATTTAGCACCACACCCAGAAATAACTGGCCATGTAACCTTGAGCAAGTTACTTAACCCCAATTGCTTTTTAAAAAAGTATTTCCTCTTCTAAAAAAACAGATAAATATTTATCCTGATATAAAAAGGAGCAGTCACTCAATTTTTAGGAAGTAAATTGGTTGGAAAATTCTAAATGATAGATATGTCTCTTTTCAATCTTCAACCAAAATTAAACTTTAAGATGGGAATTTATCAAAACTAAGTTAGTGTAAAATGTCTTTAAGTAACATAAATAAATTCCAAAAGTAGTATAAAAAGCTGAATTCCTAGTTACTATCTCCCTTTAGTCAAAAATTATATATAATTGGGAGGAGATTCATAATTTATAAGCCAAGAAGAACATACCCAATAAAATTTGACTTATCACAGCAAAAAATTTTACCAGGCATTTTAAAATTCTACTCTGGATACTTTCTTTCCTTTGTTTTTAACAAATAACTAGGAATTAAGAAAAAAAATCGCATTCTTGAATCTCACATATATAGTGAATGTGATATTCCACAAACCTCCAAATTAACAAACACACATTCAAACGTTTTATATATACATAAACATATACATATTCACACATGTATAAAATATGCATATATAAAATAATTACCTCTTTATAATTATATAACCTTCATTAAATATTTAAGCTTTTAAATCATCTATTTTTGTTACAACCTTTTAAAAGCCCAATTCACATATAATGGGATCCAGATTAAATAAATGCATTTTCTAACACCATTTCTCTTTTATAATGGTCTCTCCAAATTTTATAGAATAAACAGAATTAGAAACACAATTCAATTTAGAAATACATTAATAACAGAAACAATAAACTTCAGATGACATCAATTGCATTTCCAAATGAACACATAGACATTATTTATCTTTTTTACCTTTGGCATTTTAAAACCACTTTAATGTTATGAGGTATGGAACAATTACATTAAATTAGAGAAAAAAAATAATGCTGTGCTTAGCATATGCCAGTCACTGTATTAAGCATTTGTAATCATTACATCATTTTGATTTCATTATAACAAAAATTAATATTTTTCTCTTTGTAAATCAGGAAATTAAGGCAAACAGAAATAAAATAATTTCCTCCTAATAGCTAATATGTTTCTGCAACTGAAATAGACATGGTGGGCTTAACAAGGGCAAAATCTTACTGATTCCTGCTTCATACTGACATGTTACCTGCTGCCAGGGGCACCCAGAGTCTCCCAGGCAGTACGTCAGCTTTGGTAACCTAGGACGTAGGATACTGATGCTAGAAATTTTTCATTAGTTCCTTGTGGTAGGACTCCAGGAATACTGGCCATAGTTGTTAACCCATGTCTTTCCCCAGAGTTGCAAGTGCACCTGGGACTGGGGTCACTTTTAGACACTGGGTCAGGGTAGGCAAGTTGCACCTAGGTGATACCCCAGGTTTGCCTAAAGGGGTAGGCTGCAGTATACCAAGGGGCATAGGACCATTGGAGGTACTAACAGTGAAGCCCCACTATGGCTGCTGTCCCTACCTCCACTAGGTGGGGGAAAATGATTCAAGTTTCCCTAAAACTCTCCTGAATTTTCTTTTCTTAATCGGATCTGAGATGTGAGGGGTTAACAAGAAAACACAGTCTGTCTGCAATCCTCATACTGAGATATACACTTTACTTCATTTGGAAAGAGAGTGAAGAATGCTGAGTGATCAGGATTGTAAGGAGGTATTTCAGAAGGAGATGAGTTTCTGGAATTACCCCCAAAAATCTCAGGAGTTTTCTCCTGCAATCTTAGAATGATTGATTTTCAAACTCCTTAATTATTAATCTTAAAACTTCCAGTATCTACTAAGATATTTTAAGTGGTTCCTCAACTTTAATTATCTAACCTTATTTCTGTAGCTCCAACCTTGCTATTTTGGGGACCACAAACACACACTCACACACACACACACACACACACACACACACTTCTTACTGGGTTTTGCTCTTTTCCTTAGAAATTTAATTTTCAGAACCTAATCTCCCACAGAAAGCCGAAGGTGGAAGTAAGTAAAAGATAAGTAATCTTACTCAGTGTTTTCTCTAACTATAGCCCTTAGAGGCTTTTCTGACTGACTGCTCTTTAAATCTTTCAGCTAAATTAACAGAATTTAGCTCACAGAACAAGCATGACACAGACACAAACAAATACACAAATTTAATCTTAGAATGACAATAACAGGGGGAGTCCAAAAAGCTTGGAGAGGCATGTTAGAAACACTCATTACCAAGAGGCTATCATTACTTCAAGGTCGGAGAGGGGTGTGAATTTGCAAGGATCCAAGACTGACAGAGTGGCTTTTGTATCCTATCAACACAGTGATGGGATGACCCTGTATTACCATGGACAACTCTCCTAAATGAGAGACAGGCAAAGAGGGGCAGGTGCAGACTAGATCCTGCAAACTTTCCTCAGAGCAACCCTAAAATTTCAGGGTAGGGCTTTGGTCCCTCTAGTGTTCCTTATTCTGCATAACCTTAAGGTGGGGCATACATTCAGATTTCCAGTGCCCTGGCTTTTTGCTATAGTGACGATTACAAGGTTTCCAGGGTAAGGGTTGGGGTTTAGATTCAGAATGGGAGTTGATAGTTGCTAAAGCTGCATAATTTGCTGTGTGTTAGAAACAAGTGTAATAGTGGGCTTAATGTGTTCTACCTCATTCTCTCATTCTCAGTGGGGATGGTCTGGGGGTTCTGTTTGTTGACTACCTTAAAGGGATATGTCCCAAAGGGATAAAGTTCAGGGATTTGGTCTGTAGGCAGAGTAGAGCTGTTCGCATCAGAACTAGAGACTTTAAGGGGAGGGAAAATGAAGGAGGTTATGAGACGGGTGGAGGAAAAACAGCCAGCTGGGATGATTGGAAAGGAGTGGAAGGTGGTATAAAGATGGTTAGATGTCACTGGGGGAAAGGGTGCTTGAGCTGATGTAGCCTTACCAACTTAAAGGGAAGAAGCTTCTACTTTTACTTCTCATTCTACCATTTCAGCAAAGCAGTTGTGTAAACATCCTCACTCGAATCTAGACATTGTTTTGATTTTTAAGCTTAATTTGTTTTTAAGATAAACCAATTTAGCCTGGTGAAAAGAGACCTAATGTGACCAACAAAGTTCAGCACTATCTTTGATTAACTGATGCTAGCACTAGCAGTATTTGTGGTCATCACAACAGTTCAACATATAAAAAGTGGCAGTGTTGTTAAACAGATTTCTAATTTTAGTATCTGACTGACCCTTAGCACAATTTTCATAGGATCCTTGCTTTCTTAGGAGACCTAAACATCAGAGGGTGATGTGATCCCCATTCCCAGAGCTATTTTGGAGAGAAATGAAGACTTCAATCAAACTAGTGGGAGTCTAGAATGAAGGCTGGGAATAGAGAGAGATTTGCACACACTCTCCAAAATTAAGACTCCAGGAAAATAAATACTATGGTATCTGAGTCACTAGTATTCATGGGGTAGGGTGTCATCTACTCTACCATTTCCATCCAAGGCATGGAACCAAAAAATAAACCTGTATTTGGTCTAGAAAGAGATAGAATAAGGTAACATATGTATTGTTTATTTTCTCTATAAGGTAGTGGAATCATATATGTAAGGGAGTCTCAGTGAAAGTGACCTCCAGAAATATTAATTGAAAGACATTATATAAAGCAAGGCTGTCTCAGGATGCCTCTGAAAGCTAAAATTATGGTTGACATAGAAAAAAGAGAGTACCCTCAGAGTGTCTGGTTTCTGTCAGTCATAAAAAGGGGGGATATGAGAGTATATAAAAAAATAACGTAAGAGAAATTCCATTAATCAAGATATTATCTGCTTGCATATGCCTGGCCTTTATCAATAATCTTTTTTTTTTCTTTTTGGAGGGGAGAGGGCAAGGCAATTGGGGTGAAGTAACTTGCCTAAGGTCACATGGCTAGTAAGAGTTAAGTGTCTGAAGGCAGATTTGATATCAGGTCCTCCTGACTCCAGGGCTGGTGCTCTATTCACTGTGCCCCCTAGCGACCCTGGTCTTTATCAGTCATAAATAGAAAGGTGCTCCTAGTCATCTTCAACAAATCTTGTAATTGATGACATAGCAAGAGAACTTTATCTTCACTCAGAGATAATAGCAAGGGATTATCAAAGGGCTCAAAGCATCCTATCCAATTGACTAATCCATGTTTTTGGCCCTCTTCAGGTGATGAGGGGCTCAAGTGGGTCTCATACTTGGTTGGTTATTGATGATATTCAATGGTAATGTTCTTCCTGCAGATCTGACAAGTGAATTGTTCCTACTATGGAATTGACAAATAACTTCATCAAGAGAAGTACATTAATAATTTTAAACATTTGAGTACAACAAAATGACTTTAAGTATGGAAGTACTTGTGTCCCTCAATTGAACAAATACATATATTTAGCATATATAATAAAAAATATCACTCAAAAGATTCTACCCCACCAATGCAGAAAATTAAAATGGATGAAACCTATTCAGCTTATGATATAAACTTGGACAAACAACCTATACATGTTGTCCATTAGTTCATAAATAAATACACATAAGAGCACCGGCTCCAGTGTTGGGATGACCTGGGGATCGAATCTGGGCTTCGTCACTTAGCACCCACCCAGAAACACCTGGCTGTATAACCTTGAGCAAGTTACTTAACCCCAATTGTTTAAGGGTGGCCAGGTGGCTGAGTGAATAAGAGCACCAGCTCCAGTGTAGGGATAACCTGGGGATCAAATCTGGGTGCAGATACTTAGCACCACTCCCAGAAATAACTGGCCATGTAACCTTGAGCAAGTTACTTAACCCAATTGCTTAAATAAATAAATACACATATGTAAATGAGAAATTGGATTCATTGATAATCAGTTTTAGTCAGTTAACTATGATTTTGTAAGGGGCAATGATTCTTTTTTTTTTTTCCAAATGCTTCATTAACTTCTGATTTACATCATTCATTTCTGCCAGATTTTGAGTTACACATTTTCTCCCCATTTTCCCCTACCCACTCCCCCAAAATAGCAGTACGACAGGATATCCCCTCCTCCAATCTGCTCTCTCCCATATTTTCTCCCATAACCCTTTCGACTTTTCCAGTGGATCTCTATGCCCCAGTGCCTGTATATCTTATTTCCCAATTACATATACAATAGTATTTATTATAGTACACACACACACACACACACACATATGCATATATACACACATACATATTTGAATATGTATTCAATATTCTGCTTTTTAAGGCATTCCTATCCTCATTGCCTTTTTGAGCCTCTTTTGCCAATTGAGTTAGTCCAATTTTCAAGGTGTGATTTTCCTCAGTCAGGCTATTGACTTTCATTTCATAATTTTCTTGCTTCATTCTCATTTCTATTCTCAATTTCTCCTCCACTTCTCTTATCTACTTCTTAAGGTCCTCTATGGCCTTTAACCATCTCGTATTTTCCTTTGAAGCTTTTGGTGCAGAATTTCTGACTTCACTGTTTTCCTCCTTTTCCATGCTTTGCTCCTTTTTTGTCCCCAAAATAGGAGTCTAATGTTGGAATCTTCAGTCTGCTTCATATCTTTGCCTGGTCATGTTGCCCCTCAGTCACTTGACCCCTGGGCTTTTTGCTACAGTAGGACTCTGCCACCAGACAGGGGAGCTTTCCTCCCAAATGCTGGCGTTTTCTCAGCTGCCAGAGGTATTAGATGGGTGGCCTCTCTGAGCCCTACACATGCTCTGGAAAGCTGGACACACACCCCAGGACCTCCACCCTAGGCTGCGATCCAGATCCAAGTAGGTTAAAGCAAGAGTTATTACCCCTCAGACTGGTTGCTTGGTGCCCCTACACTCTTCAGGCCAGGAGCTGATGATACCACGTGGCATTGGCTGGCTGTGCAGGGCATCTCAGTGGCTTATTGACCCAGAGGCAAAAATGATGCACTCCCACTTACTGGGTCCCAAAGTCCAGACTGCACTGACCTCTCACTTTGTTCTTCGCATCTATGTGTTGATAATTCTGGAAACCGCCCCACCTGTTGCTGATCTGGAATCTGTAGGGCCAGTGGCTAAATGTCCTGACCTTGGGCTAATACCTCTGGCTTACATGTGCCTGGGCTCGGCTCCCAGAATGCTGTGCTGGACAATTCCTGCCAGCTTCCTGGGCTGTCCTCAGAAGGAGTTTAGCTTCTCTGTGTTATTTTGTGGGTTGTGCAGCTCCAAAATTTTTTCAGAGACCCCTTTTTAACATTAATTGGGGAAGGTGGAAGCCAAAGCTGCTCAGAAGTCCTGCTTCTACTCTGCCATCCTGACTCCACCTGTGCTCTACTCTTGAACCTCCTATTTTGATAGTCTTCCCTGGCAAGCATAATCCTAATTTCCTTATTTATATCATAAATGTTGCTATTGTTCCAGTCACTGCAGTTTACAAACTCAGAGTCATCTTAGACCATTCTTTTATTCTTATCTTTCACAAAATTATTCAGTTGTCAAGAATTCTTCTCTATAAAATATTTCACATTTGCCTGCTATATTCCCTTCTATTTCAGTCCCTCATAATCTCTCACATTGTCAAAAGTAGCATTCTAATTATTTTCTGTGCTATTTTCTTCCTTCCCTCATTCCTAGGAAAGTCATTTTTCAATCATAATGAAAAAAAAAAGAAACAAACTTTAACTCAATCCTGTCTGAATTAGTACAAATTCAGGAAGTTTGAATTAGAGATCAAACTATTCCATGATGCACAAAACTATCACTATTATTTTCTTAAGATCATTATTTTATTACTTATTTTTTAATTATTTTATTAGTTAATATACATTCATTGTTGAAAATTATTAAGTTTTTTTTAAACAGTTGTTACATAGGAGGTGGCTAGGTGGCACAGGGAATGGAGCACCATCCCTGGAATGAGGAGGAGCTAAGTTCAAATCCAACCTCAGAAATTTAAGACTTAATAACCATGTGACCTTGGGTAAGTCACTTAACCCCATTTGCCCTGCCTTTCCCCTCCAAAAAGCCAAAAAAATATTTGCAAAATAAACAATATTTCTATAGGTTTCAAAGAGAATTTTATTTCCTGCAGAGATTAGAAGTCAAGTACATGACTATGGTCCCCCCACCCAAAAAAAAAAAATCAATGAAAATGCATCATTTCATTCTGAGTTGCTCTAAATTGCGTAGAATCCTAAAGAGGTTGCAGAAATGACTGAAGCATTTTGTTTAACCAGACTGCATCAGAATGAAAGAAAAGGTCAGGTTGCAAACATATAATAAAAAATCATTCTAAATTGGATTCTGATTTTGAACTATGGGTTTTGGAAATTCCATTGTACTATTTGAACGATGTGAGAAAAGACTTTAAAGCAGTAAGGGACAATTGTGTTAGTAAAATTCCTTTTTTTTTTAGAATAAAAACAGCCCAAATTTCCTCCATTTGTACTATACATTGGTGTTACTTTAAAATGAAGCAATTCAAATGTACATGTGTAGCCAGAATAGGTAGAACTAAATTATATGCACTCAAAACTAGCCAAAGAAACTAAGTAGTTCTGCATTTTTCAATCAAATTCAAAGATAGACTTGCTAATCCCTCACATATACTTAACCTTTTCTCAAGCAGTCTATTTGCTGCATTGCATTACCCTTACTGATTTACATAGCTGTATTAAAAAAAATTCTCATGCAGGTGACTATGAAATTTATATCTGCATATTTGTATTGCTTATTTAGTGTTTCTGATTCCTTTTAACCTAGTTTATTGCACTATAAATGTTATTTTATTAACATGTTTCTTCAGTGCCAGTTACAAAAAAGAAAGTTTAAAAATTATTGAGAACCTATATTCAGAGTCTACCACATTTATCATAATAGATACAAATGTCTTCCACCACCTGTATTATTCTCTTCAGCATTATATTAAATCATAAGAGATAGGAAGAATGCTTTTTTGGGTAAGAAACAAAGAGGCTAAATAAATCTTTAGAATGATGCAAATTTGACAAAAGTAAAAGAATTAGGATAAATTTGAGTATATCCTTGAGAATATAAGCTTCCACATGCAAGTTACACTCCTTGTTTGGCTTTTTTGGCCTTTCTCTTTATCTCCCTTAATAGACATTAGCAATGAAAAATCTTTTTAAAAAATTGACATTTAAAACCTCAACAATAATATTCTGAATTCTAGCTTTGGGCATTAACTGAACAGAAAAAGATGATTTCTCCAACATCCTATGCATAGAGATGATCAGTACTTCCAGAGTTATTCTATGAAGAAAATCATACTTTGACTGGTCAAACAAATAAACAAACAACCTAGATTTCCTTGTTTGAACAGTATAGATTACAGTGGTATGAAAAATATTATGTTAGTATCCCCATAATTTTGTGGTTATTTGAGTGGAGGGCTTATGATGAGTACAAGGTATCTAAGGTAGCATAGTAAATAGGGTGTCTGGTCTGGAGTCAAGAAGACCTGAATTCAGATGTGGTCTAATACACTAGCTACATCATCCTAGAGAAATCACTTAACCATATCTACTTCAGTTTTCTAATTATAATGGCAAGCAAAGTGGAACTTTTTGCTGTTTTTCTGGATTGAGTTTTGGCCAATCAAGGCACACCTGTGAGGTCACATTCTCTGGTCAAAGTAAAAAGCTGTTCCTGCCCCAGCAAGACTTTATGGACCTTGTCACAACTCTGGGAGCTTTTAGATGTTACATGGTAAAGGGCCTAGACACCTGCACAGAAGGAGATTACAGGGGATACTATGCAGGCACTGTAAAGGACTCTGTTGCATTACAGAAGCAGGGACCAAATTCACAGAACATGATCACAGTCCCAGCACAAGAATGAGCACTCGCCAACAAGGACATGGAGTTTCAGAGTAGCAGGGATCTTGGTGTTAGTTCCAAGGTAGAAATGAATGCTTATGGTTATTCACAGACCAGAGCATAAACCAAAAGAGAAATGAATAAACCTCTCATTAGATCATACCACCCTGGAAGTACTAAAACTAAGTCCCCAAACTAAGTTTTGAAAACAAGAAACATAGTAAATCTGAAGTTTGAGATGATGGTCCTTCGACCCAAGGAGTATAAATTAAATTTTAATTTAAAATTAAAAATCAAGAAATTCCCTCAAAAACTGAGTAAAAAAAATGAAACACACACACACACAAATAAGAGAACTTGATTATAGAAAGCTACGATGGTGGTAAGAAAAATAAAAACACAATCTCAGAAGATGACAACAATGTGAAAATAGGTAAATGTGAATTCTTATGGCCAAATATAAATTATTATCAGGTGTGACAAAAAAAAGTTCAAAAAAGATTTTAAACATCAAGTAAAGAGATGTGGGGGCAGCTAGGTGGCGAAGTTAATAGGGAACCAGTTCGGATCTGGCCTCAGAAACTTAACACCAAAATTAGCCATGTGACTTTGGGCAAAAATCCCTCCAAAAAAGCAAAAAATAAGAAAAAATCAAGTAAGGGAAATAGAAGGAAAATTTGGCAAAAAAAATAATTGTTGCAAAAGAAAAACTAAAAAGAGACAAAAGCTTGGCAAAGAAAACATAAATGTAAAAAAATGGACAAAAATTAAAAAAAAAAAAACTTTCTAAAAAGTAGAAAGGGACTAATGGAAACCTCCCCTTCTCAGAATTAGATAAATCTAACTACAAAATAAAAAAGAAATAAGCTAAGGAGGTGAATGTACTTTAAGAAAAGATAGATATGGCAGACCTCTGGAGAAAACTGAATCAGGATAGAAAGGAATATACATTTTTCCTCACCTGTATATGGCATCAGCCAAAAACTGACCATATATTAGGGCAAAAAAATATTCACAATTCAATGCAGAAAAGAAGAAATGTTAAATGCATCTTTTTTCACATCATGATGCATTAATAATTACAAATAACAAAAAGTAATGGAAAGATAAACTAAAAATTATTTGGAAACTAAGTAATCTAAGACTAAGGAATGTATGAGTAAAAAAGCAAAAACTAGTCAATTACTTCATCCAATAATAAGACAATGTAAAAAAATTTAAGAGATTCAATGAAAGCTGTTCTTAGGAGTAGTTTTTTTTTTTTATCTCTGAATAATTAATGAATAAAATAGAAAGAAAGGATCAATGAATTCAGCAGAGAATTAAATAAACTAGAAAAGAAACAAATTAAAAATCATAAATTAAGTACCAAAATAGTAATTCTAAAAACCAAAGTAGACAATCCTAAAATGGAAATTAAGGAAATTATTGAGCTAATTAATAAAGT
Source organism: Petaurus breviceps papuanus (assembly GCF_028583685.1). Taxonomy (NCBI): domain Eukaryota; kingdom Metazoa; phylum Chordata; class Mammalia; order Diprotodontia; family Petauridae; genus Petaurus; species Petaurus breviceps. The sequence continues at coordinate 8,714,901 of NW_027185653.1, forward strand.
GGTAGTTTTATGGAAACACCCCCTTTCCCCAGCAAAATAGACCTTTGGTGAATTTGATTAAAATAGAAAGAAGAAAACCAAAATAACAGTATCAAAAATGAAAAGGGTGAATTTATGACCAATGAAGAGGAAATTAAAACAATAAGTATGAACTATTTTGCCCAACAGTATGCCAATGTACTTGACAATCTTAGTGAAATGGATGAATAAAAATTGCTCAGATCAAAAGAAGAAGTAAAATACTTAACCCCATCTCAGAAAAAGAAATTAACCAAGCCAACAATGAACTTCCTAGGAAAAAATCTCCAGGGCCAGATGGATTTACAGGTGAACTTTATCAAACATTTAAAGAACACTTAATTCCAATGCTTTATAAACTAGTAGGGAAAATTGGTGGAGTCCTATGTAATGGAAATGTAAATTTTTAAGATCTTCCGTTCCCCTAGGCTAAAGTTCACCTGGAGCCTGGGGTGGGAGGCTTGTTTTTCAGTAGATACTTTTTGATTGGGCAGTGAGTCAATAAGGTTGTTACATTCTCTGAGCCAGGAGAAGGCTATATAAGCCCTGATGTGTACCTTTTATTTTGGGGCTCACTTTGAGAAGTGTTCTGTGATTTGATCTGGATTATGGGAAGCCGTTGTTGAGAGCCCCCCCCCTCGGCTTTGAAAAACCCAGATGTTGATTTGGTATGGATGTAATGGTTGGACAGTTTGGAAATCTGTCTACTTGATCTGTTTCTCTGTCTTGATACTTCTGCCTGTATATTCTGAAGTTCGGGGTGATGACCTTTTTCCCCTGAACTGAATAAATGACATATATTTGACTCCTTAAAATAAGCTTGTTAACCCATTTTGATTTGCTTTCCTTTATCAAATCAGATCTAAGAACCTGTGGTGGCAGTGACCCTGGGGACACTGGGGTGCTTGCTGCTACATCCTACCAAATTCTTTTTATGATACAAATAAGGTACTGATAACTAAACAAGGAAGAGCTAAAATAGAGAAATAAAATTACAGACCAATTGACCTAATGAACAAAAATGAAAATTTTTAAAAATAAAATATTAGCAAAAAAAGGCACAATTTATAATGAGAATAATACATTTTGACAAGGGAGGACTTATTCCAGGAAGGCAGGATTGGTTCAATATTAGGAAAACTATCAGAATAATTGAGTATATCAACAACTAAACTAAAAGAAATCATGTATTATATCAACAGATTAAAAAAAAAAGCTTTTGACAAAATACAAATACTGAATGGTGTTATTCAAAACACTAGAGAGCATAACAATAAAGGGAGATTTACTTAAAATAATAAGTAGCATCAACCTAAACTCATCAGCAAGCATATGTAATGGCAGTGAGCTAGAAGCATTTCCAATAAGATCAGGTGTGAAACAAGGATGTCCACTATCAATCCTGTTATTCAATATGGTGCTAGAAAAATAAGGTTTAGCAACAGGAGAAAAAAAAAGCAATCGAAGGAATTAGAAAAGCAAAAAATAAACACAACTATAACTCTTTGAAGCTGATATGATGAGATATATATAGTTAGAGAAACCTAGAGGTTCAAATAAAAAAAATAATATTTGAAATAATAAACAACTTTAGCAAAGTTGCAGAATATAAAATAAACCCACATAAGTTCTTGGCATTTCTATATATAACTAAAAAGCCCAAAAGCAAGATATAGAAAGAGAAATTCCATTTAAAGTTACTCTAGACATTATGAAATATTTGGGAGTCTACCTGCCAAAACAGAACCATGAACTATATGGACATAATAAGAAAACTTTTCTCATAGAAATATAATCAGATCTGAATAATTAGATAAACATGGGTAGGCCAAGCTGCTAAAAATATCAATTCTACCCAAATTATTTTTATTATCCCATGGTATAATCAAATTTTCATAAATTGATTCCAATGGAGCTAAAAAAATAATAAATTTAATCTGGAACAACAAAGCGTCCAGAATATCAAGGGAATTAATGAAAAGGAATTATAGGGAACATGACCTACCTGTAGCAAATCTTAAATTGTATAATGAGGCAGTAGTGATCAAAACTACTTGGTACTGGCTAAGAAATAGAGTGGTGGATCAGTGGAATAAATTATGTGCACAGGAACAAATATTCAATGACTACAGTAATCTACTGTTCAACATACACAAGACTTCTGGGATAAGAACTGACTCTTTGACAAAATATGCTTGGAAAACTTGAGCATCTTACACCATATACCAAAATAAAGTTAAAATGCATACAAAATTTAGGTAGAAAGGCTGTTACTGTAACATATTGGGAGAACAAGGCATAGTTTATCTGCCAGGTTTATGGAGAATGGAAGAATGTATGACCAGACAAAAGACAGAGAAAAAGGAAAAAAAAAGGAAATGGATATTTTTTTAATTACATTAAACTGAATTTTTTTCTTATTTTTCTTTTTGGATGGGCAATTGGGGTTAAGTGACTGTCTCAAGGTCACATGGCCAGTTTTGTCTTAAGTGTCTGAGGCTGGATTTGAACTCAGGTCATCCTGACTCTAGGGCATGTGCTCTATTCACTGTGTCACCTAACCACCCCAAATCAAAATGTTTTTGCACAAACAAAGCCAATGCAACAAAGATTAGGATGGAAACAGAAATCTGAGATAGAATTTTTGCCACGAGTGTCTCTGATAAAAACCTCTTTTCTAAAATATATGGAGAACTTAGTCAACCTTATAAGAATACAAGTCATTCCCCATAGATAAATAATCAAAGGACATGAACAGGTAGTTTCAGATGACAAAATTAAAGCTTTCTATATTCATATGAAACAATACTCAAAATCGTATTGATTAGAGAAATGAAAATCAAAACAACTCTGAGGTAACCCATCACACCCATCAGAGTGGCTAACATGACAAAACAAAAAGTGATAAATGTTGGAGAAGATAAGGCAAAATTAGAACACTAATGCATTTGTTTATGGACCTGTGAGCTGATCTAACCACTCTGTAAAGCAATATAGAACTATGTCTGAAGGGGTATAAAAATGTCCATACCTTTTGGCCCAGCAATACAACTTCTAGGACTGTATCCCAATGAAATCATAAAAATGGGAAAAGGACTCATATGTACAAAAATTTTTATAGTGACTCTTTTAGTGGTGGAAACAAATTGGAAATTGAGGAGGTGCCCAGAAATTGGGGGATGGCTGAACAAGTTGTGGTGTATGAATATAATGGAATACTATTGTGCTGTAAGAAATGTGAACAATCAGACTTCATAAAAACCTGGAAAGCCTTATAAGAACTGATGCTGAGTGGAGTGAGCAGAACCAGGAGGACATTGTACAGCCATATTATGCAGTGACTAACTTTGATGGACTTAGCTCTTCATAGCAATTAAATTTTCTAAGGCAACTACAAAAAACTCATGATGGCAAATGCTGTCCACACTCAGAAAAAGAACTAAAGGGTCTGAATGCATAGAGAGATAGATAGATAGATGATAGATAGATAGATATAGATATAGATATTAATATCTATAATCATTCTCACAGCTGAAGAAATGATAGATAATTCCTGAAATGTTCCTTCACAGATTATTGATATATCTTTGATGGTTGCAGGTTAGCTTGAGTACAGAAATGATTCAGAGGTTGAAGTGGCCACAAGGACCAAATAGAAAACCAGGTTATCTATCTACTAATTTAAATAGAGTGCTGGAGGATATATGTAAGGTTTCATAAAGATTTGCTTTTGTAAATGACTCATGTCACTTAAAGACTAAACTTCTAGCAAATGCCCATTTATTGAAGACTAAATGTGGCAATGCCTAATATATACCTAATGGTCAAAGAAAAAGTAAATTGCAGAGTTCAAAGAGATGTCTCCCCTTATGTCTTCCATCCTAGATGAAATAATTGTCCAAATAATCCTTTGCAAAAAAAATAAAGGTGTGAGTGGGTTGGGGCTGGTGCATAAATGCTTATTCTGCAATTAGACAAATATAAAGGGTTTCTTTGTCACTTTTTAAAATATACTATCTTAAGATTTCCAGGTAGTTAATGTAACCGGAGTCCCAAATTTAGTACTTACAAGATTATCTCCTCATTTATACAATGCTCTGTAACAATATGGGCAATTTGGAATAGAATTGATGTGAACAGGAGAGGGGATAGCTCCAATCTCTTCAATCTCTTTGCACTCTCTTTAGACTGCTTCATACTCTTTACTCTCTTTGAACTCTTTACTGACTTTCTGTTCTGAAAAGAAGGAAAATGCCGATGCCACTTGTCCTTGTTGAACAGAAAATAAGACTCTGGGAAGAAGTCAAAATGAGAAAAAGTAGTAATCTTGACCATGTCACTATCACCAGCTTTCTGCACATAAAGACTTTGGAAATTTTCCCTTGGATGAGAACTGGGACTCCATAACTTGGTTGAGATAAGTTACCTCATTCTTTTTTTTTTTGTGGGATACAACAAAAGCAGTTATTTTTTTAAATTAAATTTTATGTCTATTTTTAGGTTACATTGTTCATTTCCACAAGATTTTGAGTTACAAATTTTCTCCCAATCTCTCCCCTACCCACCACTCCAAAACAGCAATCCCACTGGAGATAAATAAACAATGGGTAGATTTTGCTGAAAGACACACTGTCTTCCTAAAAATTAGAACTAATAAAAAAAAAGAATGGACTACTTCTGAAAGAAGCAACTTCCCTCTCACTAGTTTTCAAGCAATGCCTTGCCCCTTTGTTGGACATGTCATAAATTGGATTATTTTTCTTATATAGATTAAACTCACTGGTCTCTGAGGTTCTACTTAGATGCTGTTCTTTTGTGACAAATATATTTCTTATTCTTGCTATCATATCTAAGGTTGTTACTCTCTAAACTATGTAACTTGAACTTTGATGGCAACTACTGAAGAATGTCCTCATTCTTATATCTTATATCCTCATACTTATGCCAGAATAAAACTAATGCAGAAAAAGTAAAGTAAGCACTTGTTTTAAAATGTAGGTCTTAAATGAGTAAGATTATAAAGCCAGAGGAAAAGTAAAAAGATGGACAAAAATAGCATTCTCCTCCAGAGAATGGCAATTATAGTTGTGGCTTGGGAATGTAACTAAATGTGGTATGGGATGTTATTCTTCTAGGAAAATCCTGGGCATTAGAAAGTTGTCTCAAGGTAAACCATGCCGGTCTCAGCATCAGGGACTGTAGTTTAAAGTGACTAAGTCAATAAATGTCTGCTTGAGAAAACATAAACTCAAAGCAATAGATTTCAAGTCAGGCATAAATCCATGTAACAATTCAGAGTATTTCAATACACACCCCCTTTTGTTACCCGACTGACTTTACCCTTTATTCTTTGAGCATTGATACTACTCACTATTGTTACATGCAGCTGTGAGGAAAAACTTGATGGGCTAGAATTGTGTTATTTACCACTTGGGTGGACATCTCATGCTTTTCATTTTGCAAGTGTTTTACTATTCATTTTATTATCAATTCAGTGCAACAAGTATCTCCATTATTGATGACTGATTTAAGAGACATATTTACTATCACCGGGATATTGTTAGAGCTGGGTTCTAACTCTCACCTATAGCCTGTCAGACTTGTCTTATGCATTTCTTCAAAGGGACTGTATTGATTTGGTAGGTACTAATATCAGAACCATATTGCTTTCAAAGGTTTGGGTATGTCATAAAGTCTGGTGGATTATTTTGTATCAAAAAATGCTGCTTACAAAACACTCCATGCCATCACAATGGCCATTTTCATTTGCAATACCTGTAAATGATGAATTAAAAAAGACAAAAATTAAATAATGTAGCTAAAAATATTCTTGTTATTAATAGAATAAAGACCCATCTTTTTTAAACACCAATATTTTTTTTTCTGTGAAGCCATATGCTTACACATTATGCAATGTTAACGATTTTCAAAGATTCAAAGTTCATTGCCCTAAATGACAATGGAGAAATCCATAATATGAATTTACAAATGAGGAATCACACAAAAGAATCAGAATGAAGGATGGGATGTATTGGGGAAATTATGACTAAAAATAGGCATCTTCATATAACAAGATTTCTGTAATCAACATTGGGATCTATGAAACATTGATATCCTGCACAACTCAATTGTTAGATCATCAGACTTTAATATGAGAGTCTAGGTTTCAATTGTATTCTTTTTTATTGTACATTCGTTGAGTTCAGGGATTGTTTTTAGTACCTTTTTGTGTTTCCGAAGCTTAGCTCAGTGTCTGCAACATAGTATACTCTTAATAAATGCTTATTCATTGGTGATTGAAAAAAAAAGGAGATATCAGTTTTGCATATACTCCATGTGGACAGTTTATAGGAAAACATTGACATAAGTTCTGCTGCATCAGCAAATCCAGACTCATGCATGACCAGAGAATAAATATGACATCAATGATATTACATCTCTGAAGTATTTTAGTCCAATTAAATTATTAAAAATATAATTAGATTTGTATTAACTTTAAGTAAAGCAAAGTGAAATGTCACAGAAGAGATTTTCCCTTATCTATTCCCCATTTCTAGTTGGTAGTACTCTCTTCCTCTTAAAATTATCTCCCATTTTCAATATAATTTTAAATATATTTATCAGTTTCCAAGTTCCTTTTGGGCAATTCTCTCTCTGTCTCTCTCTTTCTGTGTGTCTCTCTCTCTGTCTTTCTCTGTCTCTCTGTCTTTCTCTGTCTCTCTCTGTCTCTCTGTCTCTGTCTCTCTCTGTCTCTCTCTCTGTCTCTCTCTGTCTCTCTCTCTG
>NW_027185653.1:8721801-8722170 GCF_028583685.1 Petaurus breviceps papuanus
CTGTCTGTCTCTGTCTCTCTCTCTCTCTCTGTGTCTCTCTGCCTGTCTGTCTCTCTCTGTCTCTCTCTCTCTGTCTCTCTGTCTCTCTGTCTCTCTGTCTCTCTCTCTCTCTCTCTCTCTGTCTCTCTCTCTCTGTCTCTCTCTCTGTCTCTCTCTCTCTCTCTCTCTCTCTCTCTCTCTCTCTCTCTCTCTCTCTCTCTCTCTCTCTCTCTCTCTGTCTCTCTGTCTCTCTCTCTCTCTGTCTCTCTCTCTCTCTCTCCCTGTCTCTCTCTCTCTCTCTCTCTCTCTCTCTCTCTCTCTCTGTCTCTCTCTCTCTCTGTCTGTCCTCTGTCTCTCTGTCTCTCTCTCTGTCTCTCTCTCTCTGCCTCT
>NW_027185653.1:8722270-8729949 GCF_028583685.1 Petaurus breviceps papuanus
ATTAAATGTTTGTTGAATTAAACAGAATTATATGATATTTCACCAAAGATTAAATAGCTACAGACAGATAGAAGGTTTGTTTAATTTCACTGTAATTCTTTTGGTTGTTCTATATAATTATGACATTTTTTTTTCTTACAGAGTAAAATCCAATGAAGTCTGACTGACAAATTAAGATTATCCTTTAATGAATTTCTCTTATAAGATCACAAAACCGCTTTGACCCTTCATACTTGCTTCTCCAAACATATTGCCTTAATTATTTCTTGATGTTTTTGTTTGTTTTTTCCCCCAATTTTTTCATTCTTTCATTTGCAAAACTGGAATTTTGAATTTAATATTAGGATATTAGTTAATAGACATGACCATGAATTGCTGGTTTAAGAAATCATTCCGTTGATGTCTGAGATCTGGTTAAGCTGTGATTACATAGTTCTATACATCCCTTGATAAATCAATTGACACTTCAATGTTAGGTGCCTGTCCAAGGTAGGATATCAAGCAGGAACCCCAGATATTTACTGAGTGACCTAGTAAGAGAATAAGCAGCATATATGAGTTAGAATCAAAGCAAGTATTACTATTGGTAAACTAAGCATCTCAGTTCAAAGTTAGGTGGTGCAATGTGATCATGAATGCAAAGCAAATCAATCACAAAACAGAATACTAGGGGTTTATGTCTGCCACAGACATTTTATGCTACTCAAGGGCTTACCACTGAAAATACAATTTCTTCCTCCTTTGCCCACTTGTACAGGATAGAATATATCTAAGGAAAAGCTGTTTGCTAAATTTATTAGCTATATTGCCCAAGGGTAGTACCATTTTTTTAAAAATGAGATTGGTTCCAAAAGATAATGAATTTGATGTGTTAAATTTCAAAGAGAGACTAAGTTTGTGACTACAGATTTCTAGTCCTACTTCTTATTCTGACTCCTCCATAGCATCCTTCTAAGCTATTCCTCACAGAAGCATGCCTCAACTTACAGAGTGTTCGGATGAGTAGTGAGCTCTCCTTCAGATCTTCACACTACTGGATATTAAATACCTGCCTGGTAAAGTAATAAAGTCTATGATTCAAGCTCTAGCTGTTTACTCTTCTCTCTCAAGAAAATTTGTCTTTTTCCCATTCCCCTAGGTCACTTAATTGTGAAATCTTATCCAGCACCTCTGAAAGAGGGTGCCCTATTTCTCCAATTAATAGAGTCAGAATTAGGTGCTTATAAGCAGAAGGAGCTGTCTTCACTATGATATTTCTATGAGGAACTCCTGGGGGGGTATCATAATATGCATTTGCATCTCCAGTCATGATAGCAGTTTTCATTACCTCCTCCTTTAGCTTTCTCATACAGTCTCCAAGTGAGTACCAGGGTTTGTCTCCCCAAGGTCACATAGAGTCAGTAGGATATTGCTTTTGCATCCTTCTGCAGCTAAAGATAACAGGTTAGTTTTGTTGTTACCTCCTTGCATATGGTGATCCCTAAAAGTTTGATGTACAAAAGGATTCTGACTGATACTTATGAATTTTAAGCAGTCCTCACTGTCCAGTGTTATTCCTCCAGAGCCTTCATCAGTGATTCTTACTATCCAAGACACTAAAGACTCCCCCATTCTTTGGGTGAATCTACTCAATATATCAGTCATTTCCTGTTGAGTAAAATCTTCAATTATCTCCCTGGCTCTGTTTTGCCCCGGTGGTTCTCCTGTCTTCTTCTTCATATGGGGAGAGCTTCTACATTAGAAGACTCCTCATCTAACCTTGCTTCATTCTCCTCACACACATTCTCCTGGATGTGGTCAGGGCACCTCTGCCCAGCCTGTACAAAAGCTGCGTGCACATTCCTTCTGCTAGTTTTTTTTTTTTTGCTTCCTTTTAGCTACACAAACAGTAGCTTGTTCCTGAACCACATGAGACCCTCCAGTTTTCTCTTCTGAGTGCTGTGACACAGAAGAATCCTCAGGCAAACCAGCTGACTCCCTAGCCATCCGAGCTCTTTCCTCCAGCAGCTTTTCCCTACTTTTACACATAAGGCGATAACTTGTTAGCAGGACCCAGCCTCTCCTGCACACTCCTGCAAGTTCTTTGCCTGGTTCTATGGGTATTCCTTGCAAACATCTTTCCAAATATCCAGGTTCTCCCTCTTGTAGCCTTGGTTCCTGGTTTTCACAGGGCCCTGTGCTTTTGGCCCATTCTCTAGCTAGAGAAGTATAAGGCAAATCCTTCCATCCTGGAAGAGCCATTTCTCCCTCTAAAGCCCCCCTGCTTCCACATAGAGGCCTGACATTTTGTGATCCCATCCTGGTTGCCAAATATATCAGCAAAGCAATATTCACAATGCCTATGGCAATTGTAAATATGCTGATGTGGTTATTAATCACAAAATATATCAGGCTTTCTATATGGGGGATAAAGAGAAAACATTTATTAAAATACCAAAAGACTGAGTCCCAAAACCAACCAGAAGGTCAAAGCCATCAGAGTAGTTATGAAATTGACACAGGTAGATAAAGTAGAAAGCACCCACATTCTCAAGCCTTTAAAACAGAACAGGCTACCTCAGGAAAATGTCTTCCTCTCCCCACTCACAGCAACTACTCAGCATTCAGGAAGAATGCTACTAGCATCTCTGGTCCCTGGCAGTCCTCAGCAGGAGTCCTTAGCAGAAATTCTGGCTGGCTCAAAAAAGGGTTCAAGCCTCCACTTCCACCTCGGCCCCTGCCACTGCCACTGCCTCTGCTGCTGCTGCCACAGTCCCCGCCACTGCCAGTCACCACAGGAACCCTAGCTTGGCTTCAGCTTCATCTTGCCACACCCCTTCCTGCTACATCAGCAAGTCCAACGGGGCATGTAAGATCTTTAAATCCCATAACTCTTATAGATATTTCAAACATTATTAGTCAGAATGTTTGGATTATTCTGTTTCTTTCTTTATCTAATATATATATATATATATATATATATATATATATGTGTGTGTGTGTATATATATATATATATATATATATATAAAACCTATATTGGATTAATTGCATTCACAATGAGGGGGGTAGGAGGGTAAAAGGGAGAGAATTTGTGACTCAAAGTTTAAAAAAATGTTAAAAATTTTATTTGCAAGCAACTGGGAAATAAGATGAGGTAGAGCAATGGGGTAGAGAAATCTATTTTTCCCAACAATAAAGTAAGGGGCAAAAGGATGTGGGCAAGGAGAATGGAGGGCAGACTAGACGAAAGGGTAAATAGAATGCATGCCATCTCAGGGTGGGTGGCAGGGAAGAGATGAGGAGAAAATTTGGAACTCAAAGTCTTGTGGAAATGAATGGTTAAAACTCAAAATTAATTAATAAATTAAAAAAAACTGCTTTTGGCATTTTAACTCCTTATTCTTATTCTTCTTGGAATTTCACAAAAAGTTCTAATCAGATTAGCTAAAAGAGTTTGGCCAGACAAAAAGACCTAAGTACTTTGAATAAAAGCTGCCAAGGTGAAGCTTGGGAGTTTAATAATTGATTAATTAACCTTTCCATAGATCCATCCTGAAAGGTGGATAAACCTAATCACTTCTAACTTTCAATAACACTTTCTATTTGTCATCAAATCAGGCTATACATTTTGATTTTCAGCTACTGACATTTAAAACAACAGAAATTCCTTCTACTCTTTAAAGTAGGATGGGGGAGGGAATGGTCAAGAGCACATTGGCCTGAAGGCCCATGACTTGTTACTACCATACCCTATCTAAGCTATATCTTTATCTTCTCTACCTTGCAAATATTCTCCCTCTCTTTCCCAATCCTTACTCAGACCACTTCTGCCATACTTTACATTTCAAATAAATGAAAACATCACACTCACCCAATTTCATATTGCTTGTCTGTATTTTTGAAATTAGAAAGAATTAAATGCCTAACAATTTATACAGCTAGAGAACCATGTTTCCCTCCTTTATTTGCAATTTTAAATTGCCTGATTGCATGATATCAGATAAATGGAAAATAGGAATTTTAGCTTTCAGGTGTAATTAAACCTCAGTTAAAAAACTCTCAGCTTTGTTTTCCCTCCAGTCCTTGTTTCCTCTAGGCTGCCTGAGTTTTAAAAATTGCTAGCTTCACCTTCTGGCCTCTGGAGAGTTGCTCCAAACCTTAGAAAAGATCCTTGAACCTTTTTCTAACTGCTCCCCCCCCTTTAAAAATTTAATTTGTTTGCAACATTCAGTTTCACAAGATTTGAATTACAAATTGTCTCCCCCTCTTTGAACTCCACTCACATCCACCATGGCAGCTTGCAATCTGATATAGGTTCTAAAAATATATTCACATTAGACATTAACCAGGTTATAAAGAAGAATTATAACCAGTGGAATCAACAATGAGAAAGAAAATATTAACAAAACAAAAAAAGGGAGAAAGCAAGTAGCTTGCTTCCATCTGCATTGACGCCATAATTCTGTCTCTGGATGTGAATAGCCCTTTCCATCATGAGTCTTTTGGAGTTGTCTTTTCGTTTTGCATTAGTGAAAGGCACCCACTCTATCAAATTTAGTCATCACAGATACAATGTATCTGTAATTGTGTTCAATGTTTTCCTGGTTCTCTCCCTTCCCTCAGTTTCACTTTCTATGTCTCTCCAGGTTCGCATTAAGACCATCTCCTCCTCATTTCTAATAGCACAATAGTGTTCCATTACATTCATATGCTATAAATTGTTTAGTCAATAGGCAATTACTGGGCATACCCTTGATTTCCAATTCTTTGCCACCACAAAAAAGCTGCCATAAATATTTTTTTGTAGATATGGGTCTTTTTCCCACTTGTATGATCTCTTTAAGATAAAGCCTTAGAATTGATCTTGCTGGGTCAAAGGGTATGCACATTTTTATAGTCTTTTGGGCATAGTTCCAGATTGCTTTCCAGATGTTTGGATCAGTTTACAACTCCACCAACAATGCATTAGTGTTCAAATTTTCCCCTATCTTCTCTGGCATTTATCATTTTCCTGTTTTGTCATGTTAGCCAATCTGACATGTAAAATCTTGTACCTCAGAGTTGTTTTGGTTTGAGTTTCTCTAATCAATAGTGATTCAGAGCATTTTCTCATGTACTTATGAATACCTTTCATTTCTTCCTCTGAAAACTGCCTGTTCATATCTTTTAACCATTTGTCAACTGGGTGACTTGTATTTTTTTGAATTTGACTCAGTTCTCAGTTCTCTCTATTATATATATATATATATATTTGACTCAGTATCTCTTCAGATTTTATAAATGAGGCTTTTATCAGAGACACAGGCTGCAAAAGTTCTTTCCCTATTTTCTGCTTCCCTCGTGATCTTGGTTATATTGACTTTGTTTGCACAAAAACTTGTCAATTTAATGTAATCAAAATTATTCATTTTGCATTTTGTAATGCTCTCTAACTCTTGTTTGGTAACAAATTCTTCTCCAAAAATTTGACAGATAAACTATTCCTTGTTCTCCCACACTGTTTATAGATACTGCTTTATATCTAGATTGGGAGCCCATTTAGACTTTATTTTGGTATACAGTGGTCTATTTCCAGTTTCTGCCATGCTATTTTCCAAGTTTCACAGCAGGTTTTGCAAATAGTGAGGTCTTTTCACAGAAGCTGAAGTCTTTGTGTTGGTCAAAGACTAAATAAGTATAGTCATTGTCTACTGTGTCTTGTGTACTCATTATATTCCATTAATCCAACATTCTATTTCTCAGTCAATATCAAGTAGTTTTGATGACTGCTGCTTTATAAAACAGTTTAAAAACTGGTATGGCTTAGTCATATTTCCTAGCATTTCTTTTCATTAATAACCTTGATAATCTGGACCTTTTCTTCTTCTAGATGAAGTTGTTACCATTTTTTTCTAGCTTTATAAAATAATTTTGGCAGTTTGTTTCATATGGTACTAAATAGGTAAATTATTCCTATTTGGGGGACAAAAAGGGGCAAAGCATGGGACAGGAAGAAGAGTGATGTCAGAGCTCCTGCACCAAAAACTTCAGTGGAAAACACGAGCTGGTTACAGTTCATAGAGGAGCTTAAGAAGCAGATAAGAGAAGTGGAGGAAAAATTGGGAAGAGAAATGAGAACGATGCAAGAAAATTATGAAATGAGAGTCAACAGCCTGACTGAGGAAAACAACACCTTAAATAATAGACTAACTCAATTGGCAAAAGAGGCTCAAAAAAGGCAGTGAGGAGAAAAATGCCTGAAAACTCTGAATTTTTCAGATGGAAAAAGAATCTCAAAAGCTCACTGAGGAGAATCATTGCTTCAGAATTAGATTGGAGCAAATGGAAGCTAATGACTTCATGAGAAATCAAGATGCTGTTAAACAGATCCAAACAAATGGAAGAACAGAAGGCAATGTGAAATATCTCATGGGAAAAACCACTGACCTGGAAAATAGATCCAGGAGAGACAAATTAAAAATTTTTGGACAACCTGAAAGCCATGATCAAAGAAAGAACCTGGAAATCATCCTCCAGGAAGCTCTCAAAGACAACTGCCCTGATGTTTTAGAAGCAGAGAGCAAAACAGAGGTTGAAAGAATCAACCAATCACCTCCTGAAAAAGATCCCCAAAAGAAAACTCCTAGAAATAGTATAGACAGGTTCTGGAATTCCAAGATTAAGGAGAGAATATTACAAGCAGCCAGGAAGAAACAATTTCAATATTGTGGAAACACGATCAGGATAACCCAGCATCTGGCAGCTTCTATACTGAGGGATTGAAGGGCTTGGAATAAGATATTCCAGAGGTCAAAGGAGCTGGGATTAAAACCAAGAATCACCTACCCAACAAAACTGAGTATCATGTTTAAGGGGAAAGTATGGTCATTCACTGGAATAGAGGACTTTCAAGCATTCTTGATGAAAAAGCCAGAGTTGAATAGAAAATTTGTCATTCAGATCCAAGAAGCACGAGAAGCATGAGAAGGTAAACAGGGGAAAGAAATCATAAGGAACTTATCAAAGTTGAACTATTAACATTCCTACAGGGAAAAACAATAATTGTAACTGATGAAACTTTTCAAAATATGAAAATAGTTGAAGGGATGTAATGGAAATGCAAATTAAATATCTTCCCTACCACTAGGCCCGTTGATAGGCTTAAGAGATTAGGCTTGGTTTTCAGGAATGCCCACACTTTGATGCTGTGTGATTGGACAGTCGGTCAAGAGGGTGGTTACATTCTCTGACCCAGGAGAAGGCTATTTATTCCCTGAATTGAGGCTTTGCTTTGGGGCTCACTTTGAGAAGTTTTCTGTGATTTGATCAGATGAGACTCTGGGAAAACGTTGTTGAGAGCCCCCCAGCTTTAAAAAACCCAGATGTTGATTTGGTATGGATGTAATAGTTGGACAGTTTGTAAAACTGTCTACTTGATCTGTTTCTCTGTCTTGATAATTCTGTCTGTATTCTGAAGTTCGGGGTTCTGACATTTTCCCCCTGAAATAGGTAAATGATACATTTTTTAATGATTAAAGTAAGCTTGTTAACCTATTTTGAGTTGCTTTCCTTTAACAATGCAGATTTAAGAACCTGTGTTGGCTGACACCCTGGGGACACTGGGGTGCTTGCTGCTATAAGGGAATATGTGTGTGTGTTTGTGTGTGTGTGTAGATAGATAGATAGATAGATAGATAGATAGATAGATAGATAGATAG
>NW_027185653.1:8729959-8768957 GCF_028583685.1 Petaurus breviceps papuanus
TAGATAGATAGATAGATAGATAGATAGATAGATAGATAGATAGATAGATAGATATGAGGGAATATGGGCATATGGATACATATGTGAATGTGTATATATGTTTACAGGTATACATAGATAGAGGACACAGGACCAATTTAACAGAAAGGGATGAAACTTAAAAGGTGAAATTAAGAGGTGAGAAAGGAATATATTGAGAGGAGGTGGGCAGAGACAGAATGGGGTAAACTATTTCATATAGAAGAGGCAAAGAAAATGGTTACAATGGAGGGGAAGAATAGGAAGGAAAAAGGGAATGGATCAACCTTATTCCCATTGAATTTTGCTTGGGGAGGGAATGAAATACACACTAAATAGGGTACCTCATCCTACAGGAGAGTAGGGGCAAAGGGGATGATAAGGAAGTCAGGCTGGGGGGGAGCGGAGTTGGAAGAGCCCACTTTTGAAAAGGGATGTAATAAAAGTAGAGAATAGAAAAAGTAGGAGGTGGGATAGGAGGGAGCAAAATATAGTCAGTCTTTTACAATATATCTACTTTGCTATTGTTTTGCATTATCCATACATGTACAACCTGTGCTGAATTGCTTTTCTTCCCAGTAAGGGTGGGTGACTAGGGAGCAAGGGAATTAATCTGGAATTGAGTTTTAAAGTCAAATGTTTAAATTTATGTGTATATATATATATATATGTACACATACATATAAACATATATATGTGTATGTGTATATATATACATATATATGTGTGTATGTGTATATATATGTATATATAATTATTATTTTTACTAATATTTTACATGTAATTGGGAAACAAGGTATACAGGCAATGGGACATAGACATCCACCATGCCCTACTGGAAAATTTGAAAAGGGTATGGGAGAAAATATGGGAGACAGTAGATTGGAGGAGGGGATATCCTGTTGGACTGCTATTTTGGAGCAGTTTGTAGGGGACAAACCGGGAGAAAATTTGCAATGCAAAATCTGGTGGAAATGAATGATATAAATCAGAAGTTAATAAAGAATTTGAAAAATGAAAAAAAGTTCAATATAGGTTGTACATGTGTGGATTTGCAAAATGTTTCCATAGTAGATATATTTTGAAAGACTAACTATATTTCCCTCCATCCCATCCCACCTCCACTCATTCTATTTTCTCCTTTGACCCTGTCCATTTTCAAAACTTTTTACTTCTAACTACCCTCTCCCCCAATCTGTGCTCCCTTCTATCATCCACCTTCTTATACTCTACTTTCTTGTATGTTAAGATACCCAATTCACTGTCTATGTTATTCCCTTCTTAAGTAAAATTCAATGAGTAAAAGGTCATCCCATTTCCTTTTACCTTCTTGCTCTTCTCCTGCAGTGTAATAGTTTTCTCTTACCTCTTTTTGCGATAATTTAACCTAAACTATATCTCCCTTTCTCCTTCTCCCAAGAAATTCCTCTCTCACCTCTGGCTATGTATACATGAACATACATATTGTATTAGTAATGCAATATTCACAATGCCTATGGACATTGTAAATATGCTGATGTGCTTATCCATCCCAAAATATATCAGGCTTTCTATATGGGCAATAAAGCTGGAACATTTATTAAAATACCAAAAGACTGAGTCCCAAAAGCAGAAAGTCAAAGCCATCAGAGTAGTTATGAAATTGGCACAGGTAGATAAAGTAGAAAGCACCCACATTCTCAAGCCTTTAAAACAGAACAGGCTACCTGAGGCAAAGGTTCTCTTCTCCCCACTCACAGCCACCACCCAGCATCCAGGAAGTGCGTTCCCAGCAGCTCCAGCCTCTGGCAGTCCTCAGCAGGAGTCCTTAGCAGAAATTCTGGCCGACTCAAAGAGGGATTTGCGCTTCCGCTGCCTCTGCCTCTGCTGCTGCTGCCACCTTCACCGCCACTGCTAGCCACCACAGGAACTCTAGCTTAGCTTCCGCTTCCTCTTGCTCTGCCCCTTCCTGCTACATCAGCAAGTCCAATGGGGCATGGAAGATCTTTAAATCCCATAACCCTTACATTCAGCCCCAAGATCTTTCATGTCCCTTACTTGGCAAAAATACATTAGGAATAACTGGTGTCAACAAAAATTCACAACAATATAACAATAATAGCACACAATAAAGAAAGAGAACCATATTTTAGGGTTGGGCTTGAGCACAAGCTCCCCATCATTCCCCCCACCCCAAACAAATGGGGCCCCAAAATCTTGTGGTAAGGGGTGAAGGTCTCAAAAGTCCTGGGCAATTCAAAGTGGCCCTCAGCAATGCTCTCAGTTTCTCTCTGCCTCCAAAAGGGTGCTGCTTCCAAAAAGTTCTTCTGCCTCTCTCTTTTTTCTCTCCAAATCTATGTCACCAACTCCTCCCAGTTCAGCCCTCTCCTTTCACGTCAACAAGTCCATTCCACAAGTGGGATTAACAAGCTCTGGGTTTTAACACAATCAAACAAAAAACCAAGCCAATACAGGGGAATCTTTAAATTACATTACTATTACACATATGATGACACTCACATATATATTTATACACACATACACCCTCCTATAAATATATATGTTTGTATACACACACACACACATATATATATTCCCTTCACCTATCCTCATACTGAGAAAAGTCTTATGAGTTACAATTATCACTTCTCCATTTATGAATGTAAATACTTCAACTTTAATAAGTCCCTTATGATTTATTTTTCCTTTTCACCTTCTCATGATTCTCCTGCTTTTTGTATTTGAAATTCAAGTTTTCTATTCAACTCTGTTTTTTTCATCAAGAATGTTTGAAAATCCTCTTTTTCATTGAATGATCATAGTTTTCCCTGTAGCATTATACTCAGTTTTTCTGGGTAGGTGATTCTTTATTTTTGTCTTAACTCCTTTGACCTCCTGAATATCATATTCCAAGTCCCTCAATCCCTTAATGTGGAAGCTGCTAGATATTTTGTTATCCTGATTATATTTCCACAATATTCAAATTCTTTCTGCTTGGCTGCTTGAAATATTTTCTCCTTCATCTTGAAGGGAAGACAACATGAAGAGGATTATTCTACATTCACAAGAAATGTTTGGAGAGAATGAAATGGCTCATGGTAAAAGAAAAGAAAGTGAATTTGTAAATCTAACAGCATAGTCTACAATCCTGAGAGTGATTATCAGTTAATTTAATTAGGCATTCCACAATAGAAAAAAAAAATGAGATATTCCTTCCCCCCAAGAATAACTGCAGCTTTAGAGAGAGAGATGAACAATTTATTTAACATGCAAACACACAAAGCATCGCAGCCACAAAAAAGATAAGCACAATTATCAAGAAAAATTATATACATATATATGTATAAGTATTTAATGATTAAATTAAAATAATGAGATTTATCTACATAGTGAAATAAAGAATGAAAAGGGGACATCAAAAAATTAAAAAAAAGATCTAAGGAGTTAAGGACTTAGAATAAAGTATACATTCAGGAAAAACTAAATAGAAGAGTTGAATTAATAGTCTAGGAATGAAGTTCCCTCAATGAATCAATATATTTTATATGAAGTGGAAAGATACTTCAAATAGATAAAATAAAGTTAAAGGACAGAAAGGATATGAAGATTCACCCCTGTCAATTCCATATATGAATGTTAAAAAGATAATACTTTTTTAGTCTCAGAAGTGTACTGCATTGAGAGAATAAGTTAAAAATAAATGGAGGAAGGAAACTACCTCTCTGATAACACCTTAGTCTCCTTTTTTGTATCTTTATCCATGTCAGATCATACCTGTGTATGTATGTTAGGTATCTTGAATCCTGTTTTATTTTAAGCTATAGATTTTTCACATTTGGTAATCTCATCACAAACTCTGGGTTCATTAATCTCTATACGAATATTTCTCAGATCTAATATATACAGCCCTACCATCCCTCTTGAGCATAAGTTCCCAATCAACAATTAAAAACTGGTCATCTAAATGTGCATCTAAAAAAACCATACACCTAAATCTGAACTCATTATATTTCCTGAAAACCCACTCATATTACACATTTTCCTGTTAACGTCATGGACACCGCTATTTTTCCAGTCTTAAGGTTTACAGCCTCTGCGACCTCACTGAGCCCTCAATTTCATGCGTATCATATGTCTTCTCAGGAAATTTTGCCATTTCTTTTTCTACAAAAACCTCTTGAATATATACTCTTCTTTTCATATGTATATCTCCCAACCAATTCATTACATCCTAACTGGACTATTACAATCGGCTTCTGATTAGACTCCCTCACATCTATCTGTAATCCAATTCTGTCAGTCAATAAACATTTTTGAAGTTACTGCTACGTTCCTGGGACTGTAATAAGAACTAGCTTTACAAAAAAGGAAAATAAAATTCCCCAGTTTTCAAGGAGTTCACACTTTAATTTTTGAGACAACATGAAAATATTTATTTACAAACTATATATATATATATATATATATATATATATATATATATATATATAGGGTAATATGGAGAAAGTAGAAGGAAAGCAAAAGAAGATAGATTGGGAAAGTTTCTTAATAGTTGTTCTTTTCTTTTCTTTTCTTTCATTTTCACATGCCCAATTCATTGAACAACATTTTCTCAAATTTTTTCATGTATGCACTCAGGCATATAAAACATTCCCTAAGTATTACCTTTGTTCCATCCCACAAGTTTTGGTATGTTGTCTCATTATTGTCATTCTCTTGAACGAAGTTACAGATTATTTATAATTTTTTTTGCTTGATGCACTCATTCTTTAGCATTAAATCATTTAGTTTCTAATTAATATTTAATCTGTCTTTCCATGGCCCTGTATTGCATATGACATTTATTGCCTCATAATGTGAGAATGATGTACTTAATATTTCTGCCTTTCTGCACTGAATTGTGAGATTTATATGCTGTAGTACATGATTGATTTTTTTTGGATGCACCATGTACCTCTGAGAAGGTAAATTCCTTTATATCCCCTTTCAGTTTTCTCCAGAGATCTATTATGTCTAGCCTCTCTAGAATTCTATGCACTTCCTTAAGTTCTTTCTTGTTTATTTTGAGGTTATATTTATCAAGTTCAGAGAGGGGGAGATTGAGGACCCCCACTAGTATAGTTTTGCTATCTATTTATTCCTCTAATTTACTTAACTTTTTCTCTAAGTATTTGGATGCTATACAACTTGGTGCATATATGGTAAGTAATGATATTGTTTCATTCTCGATGGTGCCTTTTTGCAAGATATAGTTTCCTTCCTTATCTCTTCTAACTAAATATATTTTTGATTTTGCTTTATCTAAGAAAAGGATTGCTATCCCTGCTTTTTTACTTTAGCTGAAGTTCAATATATTCTACTCCAGCCTCCTGTTCATATCCCCTTTTTTCAAATGTGTTTCTTATATACAGCATATTGTAGTATGATGGTTTTTAATCCATTCTGCTGTGCATCTCCATTTTGTGGAAGAGTTCATCCCATTCACATTCACAGATATGATTACTATCTATGTCTTTCCCTCCATCTTATTCCCTCCTCTGTTTATGATTTGGTTTCTTTCTTCTCCCTTCCCCTCTAATCTTCCTTTGGACTACCACCCCCCTCATTATTCCCTCCCTATGCTCCAACTCTCTTAATCTACCTTTTCCCCTTACTACTATTCTTTCCTTCTAACCCACTGCCTTCTTATCCTCCCCTTACCCTTCCTACTGTCTGTGCAATACAATGGATTTTTATACTTATTGGAGGATGTTATTCACTCTCTGTCCCCATACCAAAGAGAGTAAATTTCATACAGTGCTCCTTTCCTTCCTTCCTTTCCCCCTATTATAATGAGTTTTTGTGTCTTTTAACATTAAAATCTTAAAATTAACTGATTTTGTTGATCCTTCTTTGAACCATAACCTATAATAAAGTTCATATGATGTTCATTTCCTTCCCTCCTTCCCCTCTACCATAGTATATTTTATGTGTCTTTTGTGTCATAATTTACTTTTTTTCTGCCTTATCCTTTCCTTTTGTCCTATTACAGTCCCTTTGAACCCCTCAGTAAACTTTTTAATCATCAATTTAGTTCCTTTATAACCATATTTCGATGTACTTACCTTTTAAACATCGTGATAAATTTCAATATTGACAGGTATCACTTTCTCATATAGGGATGTAAACAGTTTGTTCTTATTGAGTCCCAACTTTTGTGCGTGTGTGCATATGTGTACATTTGTTTGTCTGTGAGTGTGTGTTTTCCTTCTTTGCCTTTTATGTCTTTCTTGAGTCTTGTAATTGGAAATCAAATTTTCCAATGAACTCTGGATTTTTCATCAGGAAAGTCTGGAAGTCCCTTATTTCATTAAATGGTCATCTCCTTGCCTGAAAGATTATGCTCAGGTTTGGTGGGTAGTTTATCCTTGTTTTCAGTCCTAGCTCTTTTGCCTTAGAAATATCAAATTCCCATCCCTCTGGTCTTTAATGTATAAGCTGCTAGGTCTTGTGCAATTCTGATTGTAATTCCATGATACGAGAATTGTTTCTTTTTGACGGTTTGCAGTATTTTCTCCTTGACCTTTTAATTCTGGAATTTGGCTACTATATTCCTTGGGGATTTCAATTTGGAATCTCTTTCAGGACAAGTCCAGTGAATTTTTTTTTTTTTGATAACTATGTTACCCTCTGATTCTAGGACTTCAGGACAGTTTTCTTTGACAATCTCTTGGAAGATGTTGTCCAGGCTGATTTTTTCATCTTGGCTTTTTGGTAGACCAACAATTCTTAGGTGATCTCTCCTGGATCTGTTCCTACAGTCAGTTGTTTTTCCAGTGAGATATTTTACACTTTCTTCTAATTTTTCATTCATCATGTTTTGTTTGAGTGACTCTTGATGCATCATAGAGTACTTACTTTCAATTTGACTGATTCCAGTTTTAGTGAATTATTTTCCTCAATTAGTTTTTGAAGTTCCTTTTCCATATGTTCAGTTTTCATTATTAAGGAGGTATTTTCTCCAGTTAGATTTTGAGCTTCCTGTCCCAGTTGATAAACTTTTATTTTTTAGGGTTTGTTTTCTTCAGTGACATTTTTTTCCAATTTTGTCCCTATAGATTTAAATTAACTTCTCCCTCTCAAATTTGGCCTTTAAAATCTTTATTGAGCTCATCCAACAACTTTTTAGGCTTGAGACCAGCTCATATTTCCTTCTGGGGTCTCAGGTGTGAGTATAGAGTCCATGTTGTCCTCTGAATTTGGTTGTACTTGCTCACTATAATAAGCTGGGACAGATTTTCTTGCTTTTTCCCTTTTCAGTTTCCTTCTTTCCCATTGTGATTTCCTAATTGCTGATTTCTAAGGCTCAGGGCCTAGCTGCTGACTTTATGTGCTGTAGCCTCTGGTTGTTTATACTGAGTCTAAGGCCAGGATTCTCAGTGTTTCTCCTGAGTTATTCTGAGACTCACGGAATAATTTGTGGGGGAGGAGTGGTCTGGCCACTTCACATTTCTGTCTCTATGCCCCTGGGCTACAGCTCAGGCAGGCTCAGCAGCTGGCAGCCAGTACAGCTGGTGTTTGCACATAATCCTGGTTGTGCTAAGGCTCACCTTGCTTTCTGTTGTTAGTATTTTCTGGCTCCACCACCTGGGCTTTGAGACCTCCTGCTGATAAGCTGAGGTGGGTTTGGTTGGGAGCCCTTCCACCCTTCACTTCAGACTCCTTACTGCCTCAGTCACACCCTTTCTCATTGACTCCTAATCCTGCATATATTTCCACTATTTCTGAATTTCACCCTGGGTAGAACATTTAGCCATGGGTTTTCTGGGTCAGGGAGGAGGAATAGGAGCATCTAGGTTTTACTTTGCCATCTTGGCTGCTGTAAATTCAGGTAGGTGATTTTTAAACTTCCAGGCTATGTGCTGATAGCCCCAGGGGAAGCTGCTGTCTCTGCTGCAGGCTCTGTGCTTTCTCTAATCTAGTTCCTCCATCCTGTGGTGAAACGGTTATGAATCGACCTTGGGGTGGGTTAGTCTACTGGCTGGGGCTCCATCTCACTCCTCTGTAGTCTGCTTTCATGTCCGCACTGGTACAGTACCTGCTTACTATGTGTTCCCCCTGCCCAGATCTAAGTGGGCACTTTCCTGGCCTGGGAATCTGCCATGCTCCATCTCCCAATGGATTCTGTCACTGTAAAATCCATTCACATTCAATTTTAAAAGTTTAGTGATAAAATTCATGGAGGAGCTTCTGTTCTGCATTTTGCCTCCACCTGCCATATTAGATATTTTTTTCCTTTTTTGTGTTTGGAGGGCAATTGGAGTTAAGTGACTTGCCCAAGGTCAAATGGCTAGTTTTTGTGTTAAAGTGTCTGAGGCCGGATTTGAACTCAGGTCCTTCTGACTCCAGGGCCGGTACTCTATTCACTGTGCCACTTAGCCATACCCATACTACATCTTAAATAGTATTATTTTTTTTAATTTTTTGGTCTTTAATAATTTGTTTGTTTATTTTTAGTTTGCAAGATTGAGTTCCACAATTCCTTGAGTTTCTAATTTTCTTTTGCTCCCTTCCCTCCCCCCACCTATGGTGGCATACAATCAAGTATAAGATCTGCAAATACTTTCACATTAGACATTAGTCATGTTATAAGGAAGGATTGTATCAGATGGAATAAACATTGGGAAAGAGGAAACAAAACCAAACAAGAAAAAGAAAAAGAAGAGATTGTTTGCTTCAATCTGGACTCAAACTCAGTTTTTTCTAGTTCTTTCTCTGGATGTAGACATATTTCCCCATCATGAGTCTTTTGGGTTTGACTTATAACCTGCATTGATGGGAAGAGTCCAGTCTATCAAAGTTGGTCAAAACACATGCATTGTGTCTGTAATTGTGTACAGATTTCTCCTGGTTCTACTGTTCTCACTCAGCATCAGTTTGTATAAGCCTCTCCAGGTAAACATGAAGTCCACCTGATCCTTGTTTCTTATAGCACAAAAGTATTTCATTACAATCATATAGCAAAACTTGTTCAGCCATTCACCAATTGATGGGCATCGCCTTAATTTCCAATTCTTTGCTTAAATTTTATTATAAAGCAGCAATCATCAAAACTACTTGGTACTGTCTAAGAAGTAAAGGGTTAGAACAGTGTTAGGTACACAAGACACAGTAGGCAATTACCATAGTAACCTATGGTTTGATATAACTAAAGACACCAGCTTCTGGCATAAGAACTCACTGCCTGACCAAAACTGCTGGGAAAACTGGATACTAGTGTTGCCAAAACAGGATATAGAACAATATTTGTCTCCATATACCAAAATGAAGTCAAAACATGTAAACAATTTAGATATAAATGTTGAAAATATAAGCAAATTAGGGGAAGTAAGAATAGAATATCAGCTAGAATAATGGATAATAGAGGAAATTATAAGCAACAAGAGAGAGCATTATGAAATGTGAAATGGATGATTTTGATTATATTAAATTGAAAAGCTTTTCACAAACAAAGCCAATGCAGTCAATAATACCAAGGAAGTATAAAACTGGGAAATAATTTTTACAACCAGTGTCTCTGATAAAGGATTAGTTGCCAACATATATAGAGAACTAAGTCAAATTTACAAGAATATAAGACATTCTCCAATTAATAAATGATTAAAGGATAGGAACGGTCAATTTTCAGAGGAAATAAATTAAAGCTATCTATAATCTTATTAAAAAATGCTCTAAATCACAATTGATTAGAGAAATGCAAATCATAACTCTGAGGTACAACATCACACCTATCAGATTGGCTAACGTGACAAAAAGGAAAATGATAAATGTTGGAGAAGATGTGGGAATAATGAAACAATAACATTGCTCATGTAGTTGTGAACTTATCCAACCCTAGTGGAGAGCAATTTGGAACTATGTCCAAAGAACTATAAAATGTGTGTGCCGCTTTTTACTAGCAATGCAACTTGTAGTGCTGTATCCGAAGGAATTCATAAAAATGGGAAAAGGAGACACATGTACAAACACGTGTGTAGCAGCACTACCTTGTGATGTCCAACAACTGGAAATTTAGGGGATACCCATATCTAGTGAAAGAACAGTGCTGTCTAAATGCAGTGAAGTAAACTACTTTATTTTTGGTTATTTTTTTTTCTTTCTCACAGATCTTTTCATTGACTCCAATTGTTTCATACAACATAAGTAATGTGAAAATATTTTTAATCATAATATATTTTTAGATCCTGTAACAGATTAAATGCCATCTCATGAGATGGGGAAGAGTAAGGAGGGAGAGAAAATTTAAAACTTGTGCTAGTGAATGTTGAAAACTAAAAATAAACAATCTTAAAAAATGGAGAAATAAGAATTTTCTTGGATCATAGTACTGTTGAAAATAGCTATTATTCATAAGATATCATCATAAAATACTGCTGTTTCCGTGTTCAAAGTTCTCCTCAATCTACTCATTTGATTTTTCATCTGTTTTTGTGGATATTTCCATGTTTTTTTTCCTCTGAGAGCATCCTGCTCATCATTACTTTTTTTATTTTTTTTACACCAATAACATGTCAAGAAAATTTTTAGCATTTAATTTAATGAGATTATGATTTCCAGATTTTTCTTCTTCCTACCTTTGTTGTTCCTCTTCTGAAAATGGCAATTATCTTGGTACAATCTATATATGTTTTATGAGAGAAATATTTTTTTATATTAGTCACAATTGTGAAAGAAGAAACAAATCAAGAGAAAAAAATGAGAAAGATAAAGAAAGTGAAAAGAAACAACTTGGGATATGAGTTTAGAATCCATCTGGTCATTATCTGGATAAAGACAACATTTTCCTTCATTAGTCCTTTGTACCTGTCTTATATCAATGTATTGCTGAGATTAACTGATACAGTTATCTTTACACAATGATTCTGATACAGTTTATAGTGATTATGACTCCCCAATACATGAATTGTTTGTTTCTGACCATTTGTAGTGTATTTTCCTTGATTCATTAGTTCTGAAATTTGGCAATAATGTTCCTTGGAGTTCTTATTTTATGATTTCTTTCAAGAGGTGATAGGTGGATTTTTTCAATGATAATTTTACCCTCTTGTTCTACTGTAGTTTCCTTGATAATTTATTGAAAAAAATGCCATCTGAATCCCTTTGATTATGGCTTTCAGATATTCCAATATTTCTCATAATATCTCCCATGAATCTATTAGCCATTTGAGCTTTTTTTACCATGAGGCATTTTACATTTTCCACTATTTTTTCATTCCTTTGAATTTGACTGATTCTTGATGTCTCATAGTCATTAGCTTCCTCTTGTTCAACCTTATAAGAGGTTGTTTTCCTTAATTATCTTTTGTATTTTCTTTTCCATTTGACTAATAATGCTCTATAAGGAGTTGTTTTCTTCAGTGGATTTTTCTATCTCCCTTTCCATTTGACCAATTTCCCTTTTTAAAGCACTTTCCAAAGCTCTTGACTTAATTTTTCATAATTAGCTTGCAGCACTCCCATTTCTATTACCTTTCTTCTTAGACCGCTCTCATATAGTTTCTTAAACCTCCTTTTGGAGATCTTCCACGAGATCTTTCTGTGCTTGAGAATGCATCCTGCTTTTCTCGTGCTTCTTCCCATAGTCGTTTGGGCATTCTTGTCCTCGCCTGAGTTTGTGTCTTGGTCTTACCTGCCACTATAGTAACTTTCTATTATCAGATGCCTTTTGATTGGCATATTTTTAGTTTTTTCTCATTTCTTTTAAAACTGAACTCTGCATCTTGGGGTGGATAGGACACTGTCTCAGGCTTCTTGCAGCAGCGGGTGCAGATCCTGGGTGTTTACTTGCTATTATTCTGACGTTACAATGAGGACTAAGGGCGACCCAGGTTTCTGATGTTGTGCTGAGTGGGGGATGTTGGGAATGGCTGGTACTGCTAGAGGCCATAGGTGTCTGGTACGTTTCCTGATGTTGAACTGCGACCCTCCTAGTGGTGTCTGTCATGGCCAAAGGACTAGTGGAATGTTTCTGCAGTTCCTTTAGCTACATCTCAGCATGTGGATGTCTGGCTTTTGTCATCATGCTGGAGAAGGACTGTTTGCCAGGAAGTGTGCTGAAACCCATGGAGGTCTAATCAGTGAAGGATGACTACTTGCCTGGGGCCACTCTGAAGCATGTGGTGGATGGTTTTTGTCAGAACTGGGGTGTGTTGCTTCCCTGGCTATACAAAGGCATATGGTGAGGTCCTGATGTTCATGTTTGCCTGCTCCACCACATTGGGGCTCTGCTTCTGCAACTCATTTGCTTAAATGTGACTTGGTGTTACTTTCTTGGATGCTTCCTTTCCTAGAGTGTCCTCCCTTTTTACCCAAGCAAGATGGAACTTTCTAGACAATTTTAAAAGACTCTTATGCTAATTGATTGTTTTGACCCATCTTTTTGCTAGTTCTACTATTCTAGTGTTAGTATTGGGGAGGTATTTTAGAGTTAATTGGAGGTGAATGTGGGAGACTTATACTTGCTGCTTACTCCACCATCTTGGTTAGTGGAAGTTCTCCTGCTCATCATTTCTAAAAGTACAATAATATTCTATCATAATCATATACAACAAATTGTTCAGACATTTCCCAATTGATACACATCCTAATATCCAAATCTTTGCCAACACTAAAAGAGTTGTTTTAAATAATTTTGTACATACAAGTCAATTGACAAAGAGACTTTTAAGATATGGGTATTAATTCATCAAAGAGTATGGATGATTTTATGGCCTTGTGGACATAGTTCCATATTACTCTCCTGAATGGTTGAATCAGTATACAACATTACCAAAATATATTTGTTTTAATTTTTCCCACATCCCCTCCAAACTTTGTCATTTTTCTTTTCTGTCATATTAGCCAATCTGATGCATGAGGTCAGAGCTATTTAAAATAATTAATTAATTAATTTTTTGTTTGTTTTTTTAATCAAAAGCTCTATTAACTTCTAGTTTACTTGATTCATTACTGCAAGATTATGAGTTACCAATTTTCTCTCCAGTTTTCCCCTACCCACCACCCCAAAATAGCAATCCCACTGTATATCTCTTCCTCTAACCTGTTCTCTCCCATATTTCCTCCTATATATCCTCCGACTTTCCAGTAGGGCCCAGCAGATCTCTATGCCCCAGTGCTTGCATAGCTTCTTACCCAGTTACATATAAAATGATATTAATACGAGTGTGTGTGTGTACACATATTATATATATAATATATATATATATATATACACATACAAAATTTTAATACTTCCTTTTAAAACTCTGAATTTCAAATTCATTCCCTTCCTCCCTTGTCACGCACCCTTACTGGGAAAATAAGCAGTTCAGTATAAGTTGTACATGAGTAGCTAATGCAAAACCTTAACAGAATAGCTATATTGTGAAAGACTGACAATATTTTCCTCCCTCCTATCCCACCTCCCACTTATTCTATTCTCTAATTTGATCCCATCCCTTTTCAAAAGTGGGTGTTTCCAACTTCCCTCCCCCCCCTGCCCCAGCCTACCCTATCTTCCATCATTCCCCCTCTCATCCTCTTCCACCATACTCACCTTTAGGGTGAGATACACTATTTAGTGTGTTTTTCATTCCCTCCACGAGACAAATTCAATAAGAATAAAGTTGACCCATTCCCTTTTAACCTTCCTGTTCTTCCCCTCCATTGTGACCATTTTGCCTTGCCTCTTCTATATGAGATAGTTTACCCCATTCTCTCTCCCTATCTCCTCTCATTATCTTCCTCTATCCCTTCTTAATTTCACATTTTAAGTATAATTCCTTCATACTAAATTGGTCCTGTGCCCTCTACATATGTATACTTGCAAACACATTCACATATGTACTCATATGCCCATATATAATCATATATATATACACTTTCTTTTCCCTGTTTAAATTCTCATGCTTCTCTTGCTCCTTGTATCTCAATGTCAAATATTCTGTTCAACTATGTTTTTTTCATCAAGAATTCTTGAAAGTCCTGTACTCCACTGAATGACTATATTTTGCCCTGAAACATGATACTCAGTTTTGCTGGGTATGTGATCCTTGGTTTTAATCCCAGGTCCTTTGATCTCTAGAATATCATATTCCAAGCATTTGATCCCTCATTGTAGAAGCTACCAGATCCTGAGTTATCCTGTTTGTGTTTCCACAATATTCAAAATGTTTATTTCTGGCTGCTTGTAATATTCTGTCCTTGATCTGGGCATTTTGGACCCAGGCTATAATATTCCTAGCAGTTTTCTTTTTGGTATTTTTTTCAGGAGTTGATCCATGGATTCTTTCAACTTCTATTGTGCCCTCTGGTTCTAAAACATCGGGGCAGATTTCCTTGAGAACTTTTTTTTTGGAAGCAATTGGGGTTAAGTAACTTGCTCAAGGTTACACGGCCAGGTGTTTCTGGGTGGGTGTTAAGTGTCTGAGCCCGGGATTCTATCTCCAGGTCTTCTCAACACTGGAGCTGGTGCTCTTACTCGCTATGCTACCTGGCCACCCCAAGAGAACTTCTTAAAGGATGATTTCTAGGTTCTTTCTTTGATCATGGCTTTCAGGTAGTCCATTAATTTTTAAATTATCTCACCTTGATCTTTTCACCAGGTCAGTGTTTTTTACAATAAGATATTTCACATTGCCTTCTAATTTTTCATTTGTTTGGATCTGTTTAAAAGCATTTTTATGTCTCACAATGTCACTAGCTTCCATTTGCTCCAATATAATTCTGAATGAATGATTCTCTTCAGTGAGCTCTTGAGATTCATTTTCCATTTGCCAAATTCAGCTTTTTAAGGCATTCTTTTCCTCATTGCCTCTTTGAGCCTCTTTTGTCATTTGAGTTAGTCTATTTTTAAAGTGTAATTTTCCTTAGTCTGACTATTGACTCTCATTTCGTAATTTTCTTGCATTGTTATTGTTTCTCTTCCCAGTTTTTCCTCCACTTTTCTTATCTGCTTTTTAAGGTTCTCTATGACCAGTAACCAGCTCCTATTTTCCTTTGAAGCTTTTGGTGCAGGAGTTCTGACTTCACTGTCTCCCAACTGTTCCATGCTTTGATTCTTTTTGTCCCCCAAATAGGAGTCTAATGTTGGAATCTTCTGTTTGCTTTGCTTCCTTTGCCTTGTCACGTTGCCATCCAATTACTTGACTTGTGTGGTTTTGACACAATAGGACTCTGCTACCAGACAGGTGAGCTTCGAACCAAACACTGGGGTTTTTCTAAGCTGTTGGAGGTATTAGTTGGGTGCCCTCGCTAAAGCCTCCCCGCCCATTGACAAACTGGTTACATACCCCAGGACCTCCACCCTAGACTGCAATTCAGATCCTAGCAAGTTAAAGGAAGAGCAATTAGTCCTCAGAATTGCTGCTTGGTCACCTTACACTCTGCAGGCCAGGAGCTGAAGCTGCCATGTGGCAGCAGCACAGCTGGTTAGGCCTGCCCTGGGGCTAAAAAATCAGGGTGGAGTAGGCTCAGCTCCCATAGTGCTGTGCTGACCGATTCCTGCCAGCCTACCAGGCTGTCCTCATTGGGAGGTTACTTTCTCTGTGTCACATCGTGCATTTTTGGAGCTTTCTTTTTAGGCTTTTTTTCAGGTGATCAGTGGATACTTTCATCCTCTATTTTACCCTCTGTTTCTAAAACATAAGGGCAAATTTCCTTGGGATTTTCTTGAAGGATGATTTCCAGGTTCCTCTTTTTATCAGGGCTTTGATGTAGTCCAATGATCTTTAAATTATCTCTCTTGCAACTATTTTTGAGGTCAGTCGTTTTTCAATGAGATATTTCACATTGCCTTGCATTTTTTTTTCATTTTTTTGCATCTGTTTAATGGTATCTTGATCTCTCATAAAGTCACTAGATTCCATTTGCTCTGATCTAATTCTGAAAGAATGATTCTCTTCAGTGGGCTTTTGAGATTCTTTTTTCCATCTGGCAAATTTGGCTTTTAAAGGTTTTCTTCTCTTCATGGCCTTTTTGACCCTCTTTTTCCACTTAAGTTAGTCTATTTTTAAGGTGTTGTTTTCTTCAGTCAGGTTGTTTACTGTAATTTCATAATTTTCTTGCATCGTTCTCATTTCTAGTCCTAATTTTTCATCCACTTCTCTTATTTAGTTTTCATAATCCTTCTTAAGGTCCCCTGTGGCCTGTAACCAGCTCATATTTTTTTCTTTGAAGCTTTTGGTGCAGGAGTTCTGACTTCTCTGTCTTCCTCCAGTTCCATGTTTCATCCTTTATGACCCCAATGTAGGAGGGTAAAGTTGGGTTGCTATGCTTGCTTTGCTTCACTTGTTTGCTCATTTTGCCACTCAATTACTTGACTTTTGGGCTTTTTGCCACCGTAGGACTCTGCTACAATACAGGGGAGCTTCGTCCCAAATGCAGGGGTTTTCTTAGCTGGTGAAGGTATTATTTGGGTGCCCTCTCTGAAACCTCTAAACTCTCTGGCTAACTGGTTCCACATGCCAGAATCTCCACACTAGGCTGCAATCCAGATACAGGTAGAGTAAAGCAAGATAGATTACCCCTCATATGGCTAGCTTGTTCCCCCTACAACATGTAGGCCAGGAACTGAATCAGCCACATGGCTAATGTCACAAGGCTGCTGTTGTTCAGATGCTTCTCACCCTGGGGGCAAAGCCTGGACAACACTCTGGTAATACTGGATCATAAAGTCCACACTGCACATACCTCTCACTTTGTCCTAAGCATCTATGTGTTGATAATTCTAGACACTACCACAGCTATTGGTCATCTGAAGTCGCTCCAGCCAGTAGTTGGTCAGTCCCACCCTGAGGCTAAAACCTCTGTCTCATGATGGGCTAGGGTTAGGCTCACAGAGCACTATTCTGGCCGCTTCCTGCTGGCCTGCCTGGCTTTCTTCAGAGGAATTTTAGATTCTTTTTGTCATTTTGTTGGTCCTGTAGCTCCAAATTTTCTTCAGAGTCACCTTTTACAT
This sequence comes from Petaurus breviceps papuanus, assembly GCF_028583685.1. Lineage (NCBI taxonomy): Eukaryota > Metazoa > Chordata > Mammalia > Diprotodontia > Petauridae > Petaurus > Petaurus breviceps. The sequence goes on from NW_027185653.1 coordinate 8,746,932, forward strand.
TAATAGGAGGAGGTGGAAGCTGGAGCCCCTAAGGAAGTCCTGTTTCTACCCTGTCATCTTGAGTCTTGACCCAGACTTCTTTTAATTTAATTTAATTTAATTTTAATTTCTTTCATCAATACAGATTTGGAAATTATTTTTTTTTCAAATGATTGTAGAAATGTCTCCTATTTCACCAAATTTGACTCTATTTTATATGTTTGGGAATTTAAATCTTTATCAAAGAAATCCAATGTAATATTTTTCAAAATAATGATTACCAACTGAATATTTCCCTCTATCATCTTTCCCCTGTTCATCCCACACTTCTCTCTCTCTCTCTCTCTCTCTCTCTCTCTCTCTCTCTCTCTCTCTCTCTCTCTCTCTCTCTCTCTCTCTCTCTCTCTCATTTTACCCTGTTTGTTTTACTTCTGATTTTAACCTTCCTCAAACTGCCTTTTCTTCTATCAGCCCTCCCCTTTTCTCTTTTCCACTTCTCTTCTCACTTTCCTCTGTAGTAATACATACACACACACACACACACACACACACACACATATATATATATTGCCAGATAATCTATCTCCCCCCTTTCCCATCTCCCAATGGTTTCTTCATTCCCATCTATTGATTTTTTTAGATAATCAGTCAATCATCTTCATTCAAACCTTTGCTTTCTTCTAATTATCTTTATAATGAGAAAGTTTTTTAGGTGGTACATATATATATATATATATATATATATATATATATTCCCTGTAGGAATATTAACACTTTAACATTATTAAAACCTTTATGATGTCTCTTTCCTCTTTATCTTTTCATGTATTTTTTTTTTACACATCTTGAATTTGAAAGTCGAATTTTCTATTCAGCTCTGGTCTTTTCATCAGGAATACTTGAAAGTCCTCTATCTCAAGAGAGGAGTATGGGAAGAAGCCAAAGCAGATGATATAATTCCAAGCTCCACAGATTTCCTTCACAAAGAAAGCAAAAATTGCATCTCAGGAAAAATGTAGATTGGTAAAATGAAGAGAGACAGAGTTTTGGGGCAGAATAGTAGTCCTCTTGGTTCAAATGTGAAAAAATCTTATGATAAATCTCATGACCAAGATTTAGTTCCTGTGCAGAGTAAAACACCTAAAGACTATTTTCCTTAAAACAGCAAGGAGGAGAACAGTGAGATTAGTTGCATTAAGGGATAGTCTCCATCTCTTCTGCTGATAAAGCATTCCAGGCCTAGCTGGACTGCCTAGACACCACCCTAGACAAGAAGGAACCAGCACTTGTTAGGAGAGAGTGGAATTAGTGGGGTGGGGCAGAAGAGCAGTGTACCTTGGTTCAATTCTAGGACAGGGAAGAGAACTAAAGGATGATCTGAGACTAGAGACACCATACCAAAGGACAAGTAGTGATTACAACAATAAGGTGCTACAGATTATAAAAAAAAGAAGAAGAAAGGCAAAGAAGAAAGAACTCAATTATAGAAAATTATTGAAGGAATAGAAAACACTGGTGTTCATCTTCTGAAGAGGATACTAAACTAAACAAAGCCTCTCCTATCTGAAAGAGTAATGTCAAATGGCCTTCTACCTCCCCCCCAAAATATAAAAAACTTAAAGAGACATTAACAAAAAATAAGAAAATTTGAGGATAAAAAAATAAAACAATAAAAAAAACCCAAAAAGATAATATCAATCACCTTGGAAAAGGAGATCAAATGTCTAAAGGAAGAGAAGGACTCCTTGAAAATTAGAATTAGGCAAGAGGATGCCAGTGAAGCTATAAGAGACCAAGATAAAGTAAAACAAAATAAAAAGAATGAATAAAAGTAGCAGAGAATGTGAAAAGTCTCATAATGAAAACTACTGAGGTTGAGAACTGATCAAGAAGGGAAAACATAAGAATAACTGGACCACTGAAAGTTACAATGAAAAACAATCTTTTTTTAAAATTAAAATTTGTTTATTTTTAGTTTACATCATCATTCTTTTCCACAAGATTCTCAGTTGCAAATTTTCTCCCCTTCTTTCCCCTATGCACCCCTCAAAAGAGTGATCCCACTGTGAACCCCCTCCCCAAATCTGCTTCTCCTATATCCTCCCCCATGCCTCCTCCAAATTTCCAATAAGGCAAGATGGATCTCTATACTGCAGTGCCTGTATATCTTATTTCCCAATTGCATGTAAAAATATAATATATTTATTTTAACATCTGATTTTAAAATTTTGAATTCCAAATTCTTTCCCTTCCTTCCTCGTCACCCACCCTTACAGGAAGATAAACAATTTAATATCAGTTGTACATGTGTAGCTACACACACAAAAAAATTCTAGAGTGTATATAATGTGAAAGACTATTTCTCTCCATCCTATCCTTACTCCCACTTGTTCTATTCTCTACTTTGACCCTGTCCCTTTTCAAATGTATGTGCTTCCAACTTCTCTTCCCCCCCAGCCTGCCCTCCCTTCCATCATCCCCCTCTCATCCCCTTGCCCCCTACTCTCCTGTAGGGTGAGATACCCTATTTAGTGAGTATGTCATTCCCTCCCGAAGCCAAATTCAAAGAAAGTAAGTTTGACTCATTGACCTTTCTGTTCTTCCCATCCATTGTAACAGTTTTCCTTTGCGTCTTTTATGTGAGATAATTTAGCCCATTCTGTCTCTCCCCATCTCCTCTCATTATATTTCTTTCTCACATCTCAATTTCACCTTCTATGTACCATTCTTTCCTATTCAATTGATCCTGTGCCATCTGTCTATGTATAACTGTACAAATATATACTCACACTCACATATATATTCATATGCACATACAACCTCTGTAATGCCAAGCAAAGGCAACTTCCAAGGTTCAGAATACCAGCATAGTAGCTCTCCATTTTATTCAGTGACAAATTAATGCAATCATTCACAGAAAAGAGAAAATCAAAATACAGTATTCACCAAGTATGATTTAATAATTTCTAAGTACTATTCCACCCCTAAACAGTACATTCATTTATCAATCACAAAGTCTCTCTTCTCAAATGGAGATTAAGATTAGTTTTCAATCTTAAACAAAGTATATTCATATAGTCAGTCACAGAGCACAAAAAAGTTAAGTTTCCCACCCCTGGATCACAAATGAATTACAATTATAATCAGTTAAGGCCAAGCATCTTCTTAAAAAGGCAGTAGAGACCACAAAGCCCATCTACCCCTGAGCTTCAGCAAGATTAAGATATCATCACAGCATTTAATACTCAAATAAAGGTCTTTTCTTCATCTTGACCCGAGACAAGTTCTCAGCAATCTCTGTTCCTGGGAAGACAAAGCTTAACAAAGTCACAAGATACATTGCCAGTGTCCTCATCAATTCACTCTATGCATGCAGAACAGTCTCAGGACCCCTGAAAATATCAGCAAGACCCTCTTCCAGGATTTCTGTAAACATACAACAAGGACATCTTTTTCAGGGCTTCTGAACCAACAGAAATGTTCAGGGACCTCTGCAACAACAGCACTGTCCTTCACCAGTGTATGAATCTGGCAAAACAACATCAAAACTTATAGACAAAATACTGCTGTCACAGCCATGCCTCCTCAGTCTTTGGCAGCTCTGGGTGGCAGCTCTCAAAAGTCGGGGACAGCTCCTACTGGCTCTCAGCAACCCTCCACAATGCTGCTCCCAAAAATTCTTCTGGCCTCTCTCTCTGCTTGGGCCTTCTCTCTGCTTGTGCCCTCCTCCCAGTTCAGCCATTTCTCTTCACATCAACAAGTCTCTCATACAAGTGGAATTCACAAGCTCTGCTTTTCAACACAACCCCAAAACCAAGCCAATACAGGGGGACATTTAAATCTCATTACTATTATACCCTCCTACATAGACATATATATGAATGTATACATATGTATGTATGAATACATTTATATTCCCTTCAACTATTCTTTTACTGAGAAAAGTTTCATAAATGACAATGATCATTTTCCATGTAGGAATGGAAATAGTTCAACTTTGATAAGTTCCTTATGATTTCTTTCCCCGGGTTACGTTCTCATTCTTCTCTTGCATCTTTCATATGAATGTCAAGTTTTCTATTCAGCTCTGGTATTTTCATCAAGAATGCTTGAAGGTTCTCTATTTCATTGAATGACCATATTTTCCCCTGTAGTTTTATACTCAGTTTTGTTGGATAGGTGATTCTTGATTTTAATTCGAGTTCCTCTGACCACTGAAATATCTTATCTGAAATAGCCCTTCCATCTCTCAATGTAGAAGCTGACAGATTCTGTGTTATCCTAATTGGGTTTCCACAATATTCAAATTGTTTCTTCATGGATGCTTGTAATATTTTCTCCTTGATCTAGGAATTCTGGAAACTGGCTATAATATTCAAAGGAATTTTCTTTGGGGGATCTTTTTCAAGAGGTGATGGGTGGATTTTTTCAACCTCTCTTTTGCCCACTAGTTCATCATCAGGACAATTTTCCTTGAGAATTTCTTGAAGGATGATTTCTAGGTACTTTTTTTGATCATGGCTTTCAAGTAATTTATGGTTTTATAATTCTGGAAACAGCCACAGCTGCTTATTTTCCACTCTTTGAAGTCCCTCCAGCCAGGGCTGATCATGGCCACCCTAGGGCTAAAACTGTGTGCTCAGGCAGGACTGGGCTTGGCACCCATCATTCTGTGACAGAGCTTTCTTGTTGGCCTGCCAGGCTGTATTCAGAGGGAGCTTTGTTTCTCTCTGTCACTATGTGCATTCTGTAGTCCTAAAGTCTTTTTAAAGTCACTTTTTATGGGTATTTGATGTGGTTATAGAAGGGGACATATGGAGTTTTTCTGCTTCTGTGTCATCATCTTGGCTCCACCCCCTTTGTCAAGCATTTTGTACCAAAAATTCTTTTTTAAAAAATATTATTTATTTTTAGTTTTCAAAATTCATTTACAGAACATTATGAGTTATACATTTTGTCCCCATTTTTCCACTACCCCCACCACAACATAATAAGCTTACTGAATACATCCCCCAATCTTCTATCTCTTATATAGCATTATTATACCATTAAAAAGCATTACATAGCATTATTATACCATTATATAGCATTATATACCATTCCTCCTTTAACTTTCTAGTAGGGCAAGATGGATTTATACCCAGCGCCTGTATATCTTATTTCCCAGTTGCATGTAAAAACACATTTTTTAACATTTGTTTTTAAATCTCAGAATACCAGATTCTTTCCCTTCTTCCCTCCTCACCCACCCACAGTAGGAGGATAAGTAATTCAATATAGGTTGTGCATATGTACTTTGCAAAATATTTCCATAGTAGTTATAGTGTGAAAAACAAACTCCATCCTACCATGTGCCACGTATTCTATTTTTTCCTCTTTGACCCTGTCTCTTTTCAAAAGCATGTGCTTCTAACTACCTTCTCCCCGAATCTGCCCTTCCTTCTATCATACTCCCATCTGTCCCCTTGCCTCCTACTTTCCTATAGGGTAAGATATCCCAATGAGTATGTATGTTAGTCCGTCTTCAAGCCCAATTCAATACGGGTAAGTTTAACGCATTCCCTTTCTCTTCCCTCCAGGGCAACAGTTTTCTCTTGCCTCTTTTATATGAGATATGTTACCCTATTCTATCTCTCCCTTTCTCCTTCTCTCATTATATTCCTCTCTCACCCCTTAATTTTATTTTGAGACATCATCCCTTCCCTATTCAATTGATCCTGTGCCATCTGTCTATGCATACCTGTACTCACAAATACACTCATGTCTCTATTTATACACACATACACCCTCCCATGCATACATATATAAACATTTGTGTGTATACAAATATATGCTTATATATTCCCTTAAATTAGTCTCATACTGAGAAAAGTCTCATGAGTTATAATTATCATTTTTCCATGTAGGAATGTAAATAGTTCAAGTATAATAAGTTCCTTATGGTTTCTTTTTCCTGTCTACCTTCTCCTGCTTCTCTTGCTTCTTGTATTTGAAAGTCAAATTTTATGTTCACTTCTAGATTTTCATCAAGAATGCTTGAAACACATCTAATTCATTGAATGAACATAATTTCTCCTGAAGCATTATACTTAATTTTGCTGGGTAGGTGATTCTTGATTTTAATCCTAGATCCATTGACCTCCAGAATATCATATTCCAAGCCTGTTGATCCCTTAATGTAGAGGCTGGTAGATCTTGTGTTTTCCTGATTGTGTTTCCACAATACTCAAATTGATTTCTTTTCACTCCTTGTAGTATTTTCTCCTTGACCTGGTAACTCTGGAATTTGACTTTAATATCCCTAGGAGCTTTCTTTTTGGTATCTTTTTCAACAGGTGATTGGTGAATTATTTCAATTTCTATTTTACCCTCTGGTCTTAGAATATCAGGGAAATTTTGCTGGATAATTTATTGAAAAATGGTATCTAGGCTCCTTTCTCAATCATCCCTTTCAGGTAGCCTAATCATTTTAAAATTATAGCTCCTGGATATATTTTCCTGGTCAGTGTTATCTCCAATGTGATATTTCACACTGTCTTCTCTTTTTTCATTTGTTTGTATCTATTTTATAATAACTTCATTTCTCATAATGTCATTAGCTTCCTATTGCACCAATCTATTTTTGATGGAGTTATTCTTTTCCATGAGTTTTTGACATTCCTTTTCCATCTGGCAAATTCTTCTTTTTAAGGCATTCTTCTCTTCATTGGCCTTTTGGGCCTCTTTTGCCATTTGAGTTAGTCTATTTTTTTTTAGGTTTTACTTTCTTCAGTGTATTTTTGGGTCTCCTTTAGCAGGATGTTGCCTCTGTTTTCATGATTTTCTTACATCATTCTCATATCTCTTCCCAATTTTTCCTCCACTTCTCCAATTTGATTTTCCAAATCCTTCTCAAACTACTCCATGGTCTGTAACCAATTAGTATTTTTCTTGAAGGCTTTTGATGAAGGATGTCTGACTTTGCTGTCTTCCTCCAGCTCTATTCATTGATTCTTTTTTATCCAAAAAACTAATTCTATAGTTTGTGCTTCCTCTACTTGCCCATAATGCCAGCCAATTATTTGGTTTTTGAGATCTCTTCCATGGTAGAAATCTGCTTCCAGAATGGAGACAGCTATGTCCTATATCTCTGGGGATTTCGTAGCTGCCAGATATATCAGTTGGGGGCCCTCTCTACAGCCCCCACAAGTTCTGGCTCACTTGTCAAACACCTGAGGACCACCATGCAAGACTTCAATCCAAATCCAAGCAGTTTAAAGCAAGAGTGATTATGCTTGACTGGTTTCTTGGTCCCCCTGTGATCTGCAGGCTAGGAGCTCCTCAGGCAGCGAGGCTGTGGCCCCTGGAGCTTCCATGCTTATCCTGCTTCTTTCCAAAGGGACATAGGCCCGACAATCTTCCACATTCCCTCCTGGACTTTTACTTTGTCTTTGGTGTATATGTGTTGAGAAGTCTGGAACCCATGACATTTAAAATTTGCTCTGGTGGCTGCTTGTCAGGCCACCCTGAGTCTTGATCCATGTGCCTCATTCGGGGCTGTGCTTGGCTACCACCTTGGTGTGATAGATCCTCCTTGTTCACCTGCTGGGCTTCCTTCAGTGGGAGATGTCTTTCTTTCTCTCTGTTACTTTGTGGGTTCTGTAGCACTAAAGATTGTTTAGAGTCATTTTATATTAATTGGAAGTAATTGGAATGGGAGCACATGGCAAATTTGTGTTTCTATTCTGCCATCTTCTCCTGATCCCACCATTGTTCTCATTTCTCTTCCTAATTTTTCTTCCAATTCTCTTGCTTGATTTTCAAAATCCATGTTGAGCTCTTCCATGGCCTATAATCCATTCATATTTTTCTTGGAAGCTTTTGATGCAGGAGTTGTAACTTTGTTGTCTTCTTCTAGTTCCATGTTTGATCTCCCCCCCCCTCCAAAAAAAAAGATTCTATGATCTGTTTGCATTTCCTCTGCTTGCTCATCTTGCCCACCAATTGCCAATTACTTGATGTTCGAGCTCTTTGCCATGGTAGAACTCTGCTTACAGAGTGTAGAGAGCTCAGTGCCAAATTGCTTTACTTTTTTGCAAATGTTTTCATAGTTCTGAGTAGGGCGCCCTCTCTACAGCCACCACAAGCTCAAGCTCTCCACACATCCAAGGTCACCACCCAAGGCTGCAACCCAGATCCCAGCAGGTCAAAGCAAAAGTGATTTCCCTCTGAATGGCCACTTGGTCAACCTATGGTCTGCAGGCCAGGAACTCTGAATGCAGCCACATGCCAGCACCTGCAGTTCCCATTAATCCACCATTTTTTTTACCATGAGGGCATAGGCTGGACCACACTCTTCAGGCACCCAGGTCAAACAGGGTTTTCTACTGAACATTTACTTTGCTTTGGTTTTTATGGTTTGAGAAGTCTGGAAACCACCACAGCTGCTGGTGATTCAACTCTCCTAAAGTCTGATCTGGCCACTCTGTGCCACTGGTCAGGGCTGACCCAGGTCTGGGTCCATGCAGCTGTCACGGGATTGTGCTTTATTCCCAGTCTTGTGCAACAGACCCTGCCTATCAGCCTGCCATGCTGCCTTCAACAGGAGATTTTTTTTTCTCTCTGTCACTTTGTGGGTCCTGTAGTTCTAAAATTTATTTAGCATTATGTTTTACAGATACTGGATGTGGTTGGAGAGAGATCTCAGACAAGTTCCTGCTTTTACTCTTCCATCTTGCCTCTGCCACCCCAATCAAAAACATTCTTATAACAATAATGCAAGAAATAATTGAATAAAATTCCCTGAAGTATTAGAATAAGAGGGAAAAGTAGAAACAGAAAAATTCCATTGATCACCTTTTGAAAGGTATTTTATGAGTAAAACCTTTAGGAACACCCATAGCCAAATTGTTAAACCCACAGCTCAAGGAGAGAATATTTTGAGCAATGTTAAAAAAAAATTGTATTGGAGCAACAATAGAATCACACAAGACCCAGCGGTGGCTGCACTGAAAATCCCCAGGGCTTAGTACCCTATGTATCAGAGAGCGACAGAGCTGTGTGGAGGCCAAAGTATCGTATCCTTCAAACTTAAGCAACTCATGAATGGAAGAAAAAGGAAAGATCATTCAGTGAATTGCTACTCTTTCAGGTTTTTTATTGTCCAAAAAAATGGGGAAAAAATCAAGAACTGAATTCTATAGAAAATTTGCCGTACAATTTACAAGAGAAATAATAGGTACATGTCAAATGTTAATTAAAGGGGACTCATAAAAGACAGACAGCAAATTATATGAGGAAATGTAAGAAATTTGACTAAACCTGTTATTAGTAATTGTGTATTTCTACATAAAGTTTGGGATAGAACTGAGTATTCTAAAAAAATTAAACCTTTTTAATAAAAGGTAAAAAAGAGAGGAATTATCTTATACAAATGAGTTACTAGAGGGAGAAATGACACAGAATAACTTGATGGAGGAGCAGAGTTTTTAGTTCTGGAAACCTATTCTCATTATTTGATTAAAGAGGGAACTTTATAACTAGATAATTATGTGACTATATATACATATATAAACATATGCATATACAAACATATATACATACATATACAAACACCTATATATATATATGCATATGTTGATGTGTCTATAAAAGCCTCCTAAATTAAGAAATAAATATAAAGCTAAAGGGATAGGGAGGGGAGAGAGGATAAGGGAAGGATTTTTAGAGGAAACCCTACTCACATCAGATATGGATGAAAGAGAGAAATATATATATATATATATATATATATATATGTATATATATATATATATATATATAAAAGGGAATACAATTCTTCTAAATTTGTCAATAATTAAGAAGATGAGGGAATAGAATAAGTGGGGGTATAGAAGAGTATCTAGATGAATGTGAATGGGATGAAGAGGTAATGACATATATTTGGAATAAAAGTCTTCTAAATTGAGATAGAAAAAGAGGGTAAGGGGAAATGGTGGAGGTGACTATCAAGAAGGGATCCTTGGAGGAGGGTAAGTTAAGTAATAAGAGGGCAAGGTAGTAGGCAAAAGTAAAGTAGAGGAATCATAAGGGATAGGAAATAAGAGATATGCACAAATATAAAATAAAGATTGAGTAGAATTTATTTGGAAAAAAGCAAGTGTAGTAATCATGATCTCAATTAAAGTTAAAACAGGAATAGATTTCATGAAAAGTGAAAACAGAGAAACTACATTGTATTTAAGCCACATTAATTAATATTATTTTAGACTATTTAAAATAACTTGATAATATAAGAGTGGAAAACTGCTGTTGTGTAGGGGAAGTGATGAGTTGGTGGAGAAAGAAAAAGCATGGAAAGACTTGGATTAAAGAAGGAAAATAGTATCCACCCTCAGAGAAACAGAGCATAAACAAGTAAATAGTCTTAAGCAGATGCATGTAAATGTGTATCTCTAAATATGAATATAATTATAGATATCAAAGTATATTATATAAGTTCATATATATATGTTTTTGTCTATATGTGAAAACAGTTGTATATGTAAATATGTGTGTATTATATGTATGTGTGTATATGTGCTTAATTGTAGCCTTCTTGGAGGGGGAAGAGGGTAAAAAAGCTAAGAAAAAGGGCACAGCAGAGGACAGAAGAAAACTTACAGCAAGCTAAGATGTACAGCTCTGAATACAACATGTAATAGAAGATTCTTGAAATGAAAATTTATTGCTGTACATTTGTAATACTCTCTTACATTCTTCTGTGTTCATAGCAATACTTTATTATTTTTCTTTTGATTATTTCGTATATGTTTTACTGTTTCAGTTATTAATATGTTTCTTTTTCTTTTCTTGTATATTTAATATTGAATATTTAATTTTAAAATGCATTTAAAGAAAAGAAAGTCATCTATTTTATGAAATTTCTTTTATTTTTGACCTGAAGTTTAGATGAATTGGTGATTCTTTGTTGTAATAGTAGCTCTTTTGCCCTGTGGAATATCGTATTGCATATTCCTTGATTTTTTCCTGTAGAAGTGATTAAATTTTGTGTTACCCTGACTGTGGATTCAAGATATTTGAATTGTTTCTTTTTGGCTGCTTGTAATATTTAATCCTTGCCTAAGGAGGTGTAATGCCAAGCAAAGGCAACTTCCCAAGGTTCAAAATACCAGCATAGGTGCTCTCCATTTTATTCAGTGAAAAATTAAGAACAGACAAAATCAAAATATAGCATAATTCAAAATACAGCATTCACCAAGTATAATTCAATAATCTCCAAGTACTACCCCACCCCTGGATATTATAATTCATTTAGTCAATCCCAAAGAACATCTTCTAAGTACTACTCCACCCCTAGGCTGTATATTCATTTAGTCAACCACACAGCCCCTCTTGTCAAATGCAGATTAGTTTCCAAACATAAGTAAAGTACATTAATTTGGTCAATCACAGAGCACAAAAAAGTCAAAATTCCCAACCCTTGGATCACAATTGAATATACCCCAGAGTTACAACAAGCTTAAGTAAAGCATTTAATAACCAAAGAGAGGTATTTTCTTCATCTTGACCCAAGGAAAGTTCTCAGCAATCTTTGCTCTTGGGGAAACAAAGCTTAGCAAGGCCACAAGATACATTGCCAGTGTCTTTGTTAATTGATTCTCTGTCTGTGGAACAGTCCTAGGACCCCTGAAAACATTAGCAAAACCCTCTTCCAGGATTTCTGTAAACATGTAACAATAAAATCCTTCTTCAGGGCTTCTGAACCAACAGCAAGGTTCCAGGACCTCTGCAACAACAGCACTGTCCTTCACCAGTGGACAGAATTCACTCTCTGTCTGCAGAACAGTCTCAGGAGCTTTGAGCCAAGCTTCCACAACCTGTGCAACAACAGGACTGTCTTCCACCAGCAGACGAATCTTTTGAAACAACATCAAAACAGACAGACAAAATACTAGCATAACAGCCATGTCTCCTCGGTCGTTGGCAGCTCTAGGTGAAGGCTCTCAAAAGTTCTAGGAAATTCAAACTGGCCCTCAGCAATCCTCTCCGTCTTTCTCTGCCTCCACAATGCTGCTTCCAAAAAATTCTTCTGCCTTTCTCTTTGCTTGTGTCTCTCTAATTTCATGTCACCAGTTCCTCCCACTTCAGCCCTCTCTTTTCACATCAACAAGTCCATCCCACAAGTGGGATTCACAAACTCTGGTTTTAACACACTCAATCCGAAAACCAAGCCAATAGAGGTGTATCTTTCCATTCCATTAGTATTACAGGAGTTAAAGAATTTGACTATACTATTCCTGTGAGTTTTCATATGGGATCTCTTTCAGGAGGTGATTGGTGAATTACTTTCCAGATCTAAAATATCAGGTCATGGGTGGAGTCAAGATGGCCGAGTAGAAACAGGAACTCCATGGGTCTCCAGCTTCCTCCTCCTCCAATTAATGTAAAAAAAATGACTCTAAATGAACTTTGGAGCTACAGAACCCAAAAAATGACAGAGACAAGCTAACCTCTCGAGGAGGACAGCCCGAGAGGCTGTCAGGAAATGGACAGCTCTGCAACTTGGAGCTGAGCAGAGCTCAGCCCAAGTCTGAGGTTTTAGTTTCATGGAAGTCTGAACAGCCCTGGCTGGAGAGACTTCAGATCACCAGCAGCTGTGGCAATTTGCAGAATTATCAACCCATAGATGCTAAGGACAAAGTGAGAGTTCAGTGCACGTGGTCTTTGGGATATGGTAGTTTGGGAGTGCAGTCTAGGCTTTAACCCCTGGAGGGAGAAGCATCTGAGGCACTGAGGCCATGTAGCTGCAGCCACATGGTTGCTTCAGAGCTTATGCCCTGCAGATTGTAGGGGGACCAAGCGACCAGTCTAAGGAGTAATTAATCTTGCTTTAACCTGTTTGGACCTGGAGCACTGTCTGGGGTGAAGGCTTTGGGGTGCATGACCCATATGCCAGAGTCTGTGGAGGTTTCAGAGAGGGCACCCAGCTAATACCTCTGGCAGCTGAGAAAACCCCAGCAATTTGGGACAAATTTCCGCTTTCTGCTAACAGAGTTATACTGTGGCAACAAGCTTAAAAGTCAAGTAATTGAATGGCAACATGAGCAAACAAAGGAAGAAAGCAAGCATAGAAAACCGACATTAGACTCCTATTTAGGGGGCAAAAGGATAAAAAGCATGGAATGGTTGAGGAACAACATAATCAGAATTCCTGCACCAAAAGCTTCCAAGAAAAATATAAGATGTTTACAGGTTATAGAGGAGCTTAAGAAGGATTTTGAAAACCAAATCAGAAAATTGGAGGAGAAATTTGGAAGAGAAATGAGAAGATGAAAGAAAATTAAGAAATGAGAGTCAGCAACCTGACTGAAGAAAATAACATCATAAAACATAGACTAACTCAAATGGTAAAAGAGGTTAAAAAAGCCAATGAGGAGAAGGATGCCTTGAAGAGCTGAATTTACCAGATGGAAAAAGAATCTCAAAAACTCACTGAAGAGAATCATTCCTTCAAAATTAGATTGGAGCAAATGGAAGCTAGTGACATTATGAGAAATCAAGATAAAATCAAACAGACCCAAACAAATAAAAAAATGGAAGGTAATGTGAAATATCTCATTAGAAAAACCACAGACCTGGAAATAGATCTGGGAAAGATAATTTTTAAATTATTGGACTATGTGAAAAACATTATCACAAAAAGAACCTGGAAATCATCGTTGAAGAAATTCTCACAGTGATTTACCGTGATGTTTTACAACCAGAGGGCAAAACAGACATTGAAAAAAATACACCCATCGCTTCTAGAAAAAGATCCCAAAAAGAAAACTCCTAGGAATATTATAGCTAGGTTCTGGAGTTCCTAGATCAAGGAGAAAACATTACAAGCAGCAAGGAAAGAACAATTTGAATATTGTGGAAACACAATCAGGATAATACAGAATCTGACAGCTTCCATACTAAGGGATTGAATGTCCTGTAATATTGTACTGCAGAGGTCAAAGGATCTGGGATTAAAATATATTCAGTGGGATCGCTGTTTTGGAGGAGTGGGAAGGGGGAAAATGGGGAGAAAATATGTCACTGAAAATCTTATGGAAATGAATGATATAAACAAAAAAATAGAAAAGAGAGAAAACATTTAAAAAAGATATCAGGGCAGTTTAACTTGATTTATTGATAGATGATGTCTTGGCTCTATTTTTTATCGTGACTTTCAGGTAATTTGATAATTCTTAATTTATTTCTTCTCAATCTATTTACCACATCAGATGTGTTTTCCAATGAGACATTCATATTTTGTTCTATACTTTTCATTCCTTTGAATTTATTTTTTTCTTGATGTCTCAGAAGGTTGGTACTTTTTAATTGACCAATTACCACTTTTTAGAAATTGCTACTTTCTTCAGGGAATTTTTATATTTTTTTTTTCCATTTGGGCAATTCTACTTTTTTGAATTAAATTATATTTTTATATTTAGTTTACATCATTCATTTCCACAAGATTTTGAGGTACAAATTTTCTCCCCATTTATCCCCCACCCAAAACACCAAAAGAGCGATCTCAGTGTCTACCCCCGCCCAATCTGCTCTCTCCTATATCCTCCCGCATTTCCCCTGTACCTAGCAAGTATGGCAAGATGGATCTCTGCCCCAGTCCCTGTAAATCTTATTTCCCAGTTGCACGTAAAAATAATAATGGTGATAATATATGTTATTACATATTAAACATTTGATTTTCATGGCGGCAAGGTGGTGCAGTGAATAGAGCACTCGCCCAGGAGTCAGGAAGTCCTGAGTTCAAATCTGGCCTCAGACACTTGACACACTTACTAGCCTTGTGACTTTGGGCAAGTCACTTAACCCCAATTGCCCTCCAAAGAAAAACAATAACAAAACAATACATTTGATTTTAAAACTTTGAATTCAGATTCTTTCCCTTACTCCCTTATCACCCACCCTTACTGTGAAGATAAGCAATTCAATATAGGGTGTATATGTGTAGCTATGCAAAACATTTCCATAGCAGATATATTCTGAAAGACTGACTATATTTCCCTCAATCCTATCCCACCCCACACTTGTTCTATTCTCTACTTTGACTCTATCCCTTTACAAATGTATTGGCTTCCAATTTTCCTCTCCCTAAACCTGCACTCCCCTCCATCAACCCCCCTCTCATGTGGCTGCATGGTTGCCATACTTCAGCAGCTTCTTGCTCCATGGACAGAGACTGAACCTCGCCTCCACACCCCCTCCACCTCAGTTCCAACAGAGTTCTACAGTGACCTCATAATTTTTCTTTGGCATTTACAGGTTGATATTTCTGGAAACCACTGCAGCTGCTGGTGATCTACTCTACCAAGATCTGCTCTAGGCATTGCTGGTCAGGGCTGCCCTGGGCTAAACCTTGGACTCACACAGGGCTGTGCTTGGCTCCCAGGGTGCTGTAATGAACTCTTCTAGTATGCCTGCTCGGCTGCCTCCAGTGGGATATTTGTTACTCTCAGTCACTTTGTAGTTCTGTTGCTCTAAAATCTTTTAAGGTATTTGAGATGGTTATGGGGGGAGTTCATGGATATTCCCTGCTTCTTCACTGCCATCTTAATTCTTTCCCCCACTTTCAAGCATTCTTGATGAAAAAACCTGAGCTGAACAGAAAAAAATTTTTACTTTCAACTACAAGGAGCAAGAGAAGCATGAGAACATAAACAGGAAAAATAAATCATAAGGAACTTATTTGAGTTGAACTATGTACTTCCTAAATGGAAAAAAATGTCCATTGTAACTCATGAGACTTTTCTCAGAATGAGTATAGTTGAAAGGAATATATATGTACATATATATGTCTATATATGTACATATATATGTCTATATATATGCATGCATTCATATATATATGTATAGAATGATGTATGTGTATATAAATGTGTATGTGAGGGTGGGCATTTGTATGTTCATGTATACATAAACAGAGGGCACAAGCTGAGTTGAATATGAAGGGATGATGTCCAAAAATAAAATTAAGAGGTGAGAGAGGAATTTTTTGCAAGAATAATAAAGGGAGTGATATATTAGGATAAGTTATCTCATATAAAAAAGTCAAGAGAAAACTGTTTTAATGGAGTGGAAGAACAGGAAGGTGAAAGGTAATGGGACAACCTGATCCTCACTGAATCTCCCTAAGGAAGGAATAACATTCACACTCAATTAGATATCTATTCTTAAAAGAAAATAGGGAGTTAGGTGGTAAGAGGGGAAAGGATAAAAGGGAGGGCAGTTTTGGGGAGAAGGTAGTTAGACACAAACATTTCTGTAAAGCGATAGGGTCAAAGGAGGAAATAGTATAAGTGGGGGGGTAGTATGGAGGGAAATATAGTTGGTCGTTCATATTATAACTATTATGGAAATGATTTAGGTAACTATGCATCTACAATCTATATTGAATTGCTTATATCACCAGTGGGGGTGGGTGAGGACGGAAGAAGGGAAAAAAATTCTGGAAATTAAAGTTTTATAAACAAATGTTCAAAAATTGTGTTTTTTTTTCATGCAAATGGGAAATAAGATACTTGGGTATCTTATTTCTTATATCTTAAGGTACTTGGGTATAGAAACCCATCTTGCCCTACTAGAAAGTTAGGAGGGTAAAGTGGGAGTATATGAGAGAGAACAGATTGGGGCAATGGCTATTCAGCAGGCTTGATATTTTGCAGTGGGGGGTAGGGGAAAGACGGGCAGAGGAAAATTTGTAACTAAAAATGTTGTGAAAATGAATGTTGAAAACTAAAAATGAATTAATTAAAACATATGAAAATAAATTACAAAGGGCCCTATTGCCTTCCCCCCCTCCTTGCGAAATGATGATAGCTTAGGTAAATGATGATAGTTTATGTAATTTAGAGTTTTTTTATTTATGAAGTTAGGACCATGTATTAAGGATGATGTTCTCAGACATTGTTATGGTACCTAACAGTTTTAAGTTCTGTTCTTTGAAAGGGAGTGTTATCAGAATCCATACTCTTTCCTTCCTGTGATCTCATTATTTCTGACACCTAGGTAATAACACAGTACAATTCAGCAAGGTCATCAATTAAATGCAGAGAGCTCATTGGGAAGTAACAAAAGATCATGACTTTTTAAAATAGTAAAGCATGAAAGAGAATATTACTTAGTCTAATTAAATAGGAGAAAAGGAAAGAAAATATATCAAACCTGTAAAAAGCAATGGGTCGCTTTAAAAGTCAGCAACAAGGTTGAATGGTGATTAGGAAAATAATTATCTTCCCTAGGGGTTGGCAAGTCCACCATAATAACTGCAACCTTTAGAGATTGCAATTCCTTTGCTTTTTAATGTCTTTAATATTCTAAAAATATTAAGGCATATCAATGATCCCTCAAACCTCTATACTCCAGAGTTTCTCATGATAGTCATTTTCTTTGACCTACTCTCTACTCCACCCCAGCTCCCCTTGAAGATGCTTTTGCCTTTGATCTTGCCAATACCGATAACTTTTCCACTTTCAATTTCAAACACTCTACAATTATTTTATTGAATCATAATTTTTTAAAAAATTCATCAATTCCTAGGCATTATGAACCTCACCTTTTTCTCTGACTGTTCTCAAATTCCACCACTCCTCAGTTGTTTCCCAGAACTTTGCCAGAATCCTATGCTAATTATTCTCTCCTTCCTTGTCTTTCTTGAATTCTTGATGAATATCTTTAACTCTACATTACCCTCTCAATTTGAATCACTTGACTATTTTTCATATACCTGATAATGTCTTGTCAAAACCCAACATTGGACTCCTCCCACCAGCTGCCCCTTTCATTCTTAATCACCCAATACGAAATGAAGCTGATATAAGTCATGAAAGTATGTTGACTAAGCCCACTACAAATTTATGTTGCAAAACTCAACTGTTCTTCACAGCAGCAAAATAGTTATCTCCCTAATTAACTAGCTATGTCATTCACAACAGCAACCAGTTCAAAACTTTTCATCCTCCCTTTAGTCTTGCATCATACCTCTTCTCCTACCATCTCAACTGAATACCTTCTTTCATATTTTACTGAAAAACTGAGTCCATTTGCTGAAAGTACCTTTTTCTCCTGCCCTTTTTTATCTCAAATTACTCAGAAATAATTCTTCATAATTTTCTCTTTTATTCCCTGAAAGGAGGTGACCTTTCTCCTTACCAAATCAAATGTCTCTGTATGCACTTTTGATCCCATCCCATCCCATCCCATTTTCTCTATCTGATTTCACAATCATCATACCCATTATCTAAACTTTAATCTTATCCTACCCACTACCTCTGCCTTGGATTTCTATAAATATGCCTATTTCTAAATATTATCTAAACTTTAATCTTATCCTACCCACTACCTCTGCCTTGGATTTCTATAAATATGCCTATTTCATGAGGGAAGGAAGGAAGGAAGGAAGGAAGGAAGGAAGGAAGGAAGGAAGGAAGGAAGGAAGGAAGGAGGGAAGAACATTCATTCAGTTCTATAATTCTCCTCCTCTTCTTTGCTAAATCTATTGAAAAAAAAAAAACAACATCTATGCTAAATTCCTCCACTTCCCTCACTCTTTAATGCTTTGCAATCTGGATGCTTTCTCAAATTTCAACTTAAACTTCTCTCTCTAAAGTAATCTTTAATCTTTTAATTGCCAAATCTCATGACCTTTCTTCACTCTTCATTCTTCCTGGTCTAGGTTTGGATATTTTATTCTTTCTAGGTTTTTGTCATAATAGTTTCCTGCCTGCACAGCTATTTGTTTGAACACTCTCATTCTCTTTATTTGGATCTTTATCCACATCATATTGAATTTTTCTCAAAAATTATTATGGAATTTTCCCAAAGTTAATCTTGGTCTTATTCTCTTCTTACTCTACATATCTTACTTGGTGAACTCATGAAATCCCAGTGGTTCAAATGCCATTTCTACAAAGATCTTTCTTAGCTCTATCTCTCTATGTATGTATGTATGTATGTATGTATGTATGTATGTATGTATGTATGTATCTGTCTGTCATCATCTGTGTATCCATCCATCCATCCATCCACATATACATAGATATCATTAATCTCTATTTAGATTTAATCTCATTTCAGCAACTTTATTTTAGACATCTCAAGTTGTATGCCATTTAGTCCTACAAATTTATCATTCCCAAGACCCTATTCTCAATATTTTATTGTTGATTATATCCAATTCACAGACAGTCACCTGGGTTCATTACCTCCCAGTCACCCAGGCTTTCTACCTCAGTATTCTCTTCAACTTCTTATCTCACATGTCCATTCTGTTGTCAAATCTTATTATATACTTTCTATTCTTTTTTTTCTTTTGAATTAAAATTTTTATCCCTGTCTTCATACCACTACCCTCATCCATTGAGAAGGCAATAAATACAATAACCATTATAATATGAATATATGCAAAACAGAGTTGTATGTTACCCAAATACTACCTTCTGAAAAAAATCAAGAAAAAAAAAACGGGGACAATGCTTCAATCTATACTCTGAGTTCATCAGTTGGTTACCTGAAGATTTGAGTCCTTTAGAATTGTGGTTGATAATTGAATTGATCAAAATTAATAAATTCATCACAATTTATTATCTTGACAGTGTTGCTGAACCTGTGTGGACTGTTTGTCTGGTTTTACTCCCTTCATTTTCTGTTAGTTTATAAAGTCATTCCAAGGTTTCTCCCCCCCCCCCAGAAACTTTCTCATCATTTTTCCTTACAGCATAACAAGATTCCATCACATTCAGATACCATATTTCTTCAGACATTCCCAAGTTGATGGACAACTCTTCTCTTTTTAATTCTTTGCCATGACAAAAGGGATGGTTTAAATATTTTTGCATACATGTCTCACTTTCAGTTTTCTTTCATTTCCTTGTTATATAGACCTAGTATCAGTATACCTGGAAGAAAAGGGCTGTAAATAGTTGTGCTAGTTCAAAATTCCAACAATAGTGCATTAATTTACCTGGTTTCCCACATCCCCTTCAGCATTCTTTTATTTTTCTTTTTGATCTTATTAGCCAACATGATAAGGATGAGAATTGGTACCTTAGTGTTATCTTAATGTGCATTTCTCTTTTTATCAGTGTTTTTAAGCATTTTGTAATATATCCATTTGAAGCTTTGATATCTTCCTCTGAAATTTTATACCTGTACTTTTGCCTCTGCAACTAGTTTAAATTTTACTGTACCATGAATTTAGTGACCTTTTTTCATCTTCCACATCCTCTTAGACTACTGTTCTTCATCTTTTTATACCTTCAACCCCCCCCTCCCCACCTCTGCATAACGTATCTTTGTAGGGTTTTGGTTCCACTGCCTTTTCTTGGCACTCTGCCTACTTGTTTGGCAGCTTTCTCTGTTGGTTTTGCTCCAGCATCACCTTTATCATTTCCCTCAAATCTAGGTATACCCTACAAGTGTCTTTCTGACTGGTGTCCTTTCTCTTTCCACATTTTTTTCCTTGATGATCTCATTCATTTTCCTTTATTCAAATAATATAGATGACTCCCAACTTTAGGCCTGCAGCATTTATGAATTTCCTAAAATGAAGTTCCATATCTCCAAGTACTAAATGGGCATCTGCACCTGGATGTCACAGAAGTATTTAAAATGCAATATCTTCAACATATAAATCGCTGACTTACCACACATAACCATCTTTTCCTATTTTCTCTATTTCTGTCCAAAGGACCTCCATCTTTCCAGTCAGCCAGGTTTGCAAACTTAAAGTCAGCCTTGTATCTTTATTCTCACTCAGTGCTATCAGATGCCAATTCCAAAATTCTGTATTCAAAAATTGCCTCTCTAACATTTCTTTATTTCTCAAACATAGGCACCTCTCTCATTCAGGTCTTCATCACCTGAACTGGTGCAGTAGCCTCCTAATTTGTCTTATGGTATCTAGTCTATCTCCACACTGGTCTACACAGCTTCTCAACTGAAATTCCTAAAGAACACATCTAATAATGTCTTTACCTCAATTCAAGAAGCTTAAATGGATCCTTATTCCACTTAAGATAACATTCAAATCCTTTATTTATCATTTAAAACCTTAACAAACTGATTCCAATTTTATACTGTCTCGCTTATCAAAAATCAGTCCCGCTCTCACATTCTAAATCCTAATCAAATTATCCTTCTTGCTTTTCTCACGTATTATGTGGCCTTTGATACTTTCTATCTTTGCATTGACAGTCTGGTATGAGTAAAATTTTCTTTATCCCCCTGCATTTTGGAATTATTATGAACATTTATTTGTATTTATTTCATATATATTCTATATTTAGTATTTTCTCATGTATCCTTATTATCCCAACCCCTAAGGTACCTCTCCTTCAAAAACGTAAATTTACTAATGATAGTGACTTTTATCTTATTTATTTATTGGTATTAGAGGTGCTTACCACTGTACCTGGCATATAGTGGTAGTCATTTAATAAATGCCTGCTGGGTTGGTTTGTGTTGAATTGAATGAAATCATTACAGTTTTCTCTGATTTGTAACTTCTGACTGAGAATAAAAAATGAATATTCAGTAGAGACATAAAATGAAATTTTGGGAAGATACAAGTATGTTTGGGGCAGGGAGAAGATTCTAGCATCCCAGAAATCTCTGCTTATTCATAAGGCTAACTGTGTTTGAAATTCTTTTATGCTATAATTATGGAACTGATTTTTGTGACAATGTCTTTTTTCACTACTTTTCACTCTTTTTTTTTTTACCCAAACCACCCTTTAGTTTGGGTGAAACAATCATGGAATTAGCTTCTAGGGCAGACAGGCGGCTCAGCGAGTAAGAGCACTGGCTCCAGTGTTGGGATGACCTGGAGATCAAATCCCAGGCTCAGACACTCAGCACCATACCCAGAAATAACTGGTTGTGTAACCTTGAGCAAGTTACTCAACCCCGGTTGCGAGAAAGAAAGAAAGAAAGAAAGAAAGAAAGAAAGAAAGAAAGAAAGAAAGAAAGAAAGAAAGAAAGAAAGAAAGAAAGAAAGAAAGAAAGAAAGAAAGAAAA
>NW_027185653.1:8769057-8779509 GCF_028583685.1 Petaurus breviceps papuanus
GAAGGAAGGAAGGAAGGAAGGAAAGAAAGAAAGAAAGAAAGAAAGAAAGAAAGAAAGAAAGAAAGAAAGAAAGAAAGAAAGAAAGAAAGAAAGAAAGAAAGAAAGAAAGAAAGGAATTAGCTTCTAAATATTGATTGAAACCATTATTTAAATATCCCACAGAGCTGGAAGAATTTCCTGAACATATTATATTTATCCTTACTTTTCTTGGGGGAAAAATAGTAAAACAAAGAAAGAATATGCAAGAAAGTAATAAGAGTGGGGCATAAACCTATGATTTCATTGGTATAGGGAACTCCCATGTGAGGAAATCCTCTCCACTGGTACATTTTGGTGCCTTCTCTACAATTTATTCTATTTTAGAATTGTCTTAGAATCCTCATCGTTTGCTTCTAAGGATGATGACTGTAGACACTGGACTAGAATGGTTGAGCTTCTCAAGGCTCTTATATTCAGAATCCTGGGTCATGAAAATCAGGGTTTAACAGCAGATACTTGCTGTGGAGTTAGTGGTGGTTTGACTTTCCTAGAGCATCTCTTTCCTCTCTCTAAGAGTTCCTTGTTGCTAGCCAAATAAGCTATGTTGCCTGCCCTTTGAGTGGCTGTTAGGTAGTGGATTCCATCTACTGAATAGGGAATGATAATGTTGGCAAAGGACAGCAGTGAGGAAAGTATTTTGTAAACTGCAAAGTGTTGTGAAATATGGGTTATTATATTTTAAATATATGTATCCTTCCATTAGTCTAGATCAATTGACTATAGCTAAAACACTACTCAACAGGAACAACAAAACACAGCTCATAACTTTGAGTCAATACTTGGTGCACCTGCATACTATCCATATACCCAAAATCAAAAGAAGTATTCTGACGATACTTTTCACTAAAGAATGAAAGCCCATGAGCTTTACCATCTATTACATTATTTAAACTTCACAATCTTTTTTTAGGGGTAGGAGTGGAAGGGAAACATTTATATAGATCTTTAAGGTTTTTAAAGCATTTTACATATTGTCTCATTTTGGTCCTCTAAAAAAGCCCTGTTAGATAACTTATTCTGATTTTGCAGATGAGGAACTGAAGCTAAAAAAAACTGAGATTAAGGATCAAACAAGTAATGCCTACAGTAAAATTCTATTCCAGTTTTTCCTAATTTCCAGGTCCAGAATTACATCTACCACACTCTTCTCAAATCTGTTTATAAGTTTATAAGTTCCACAAATATATGTGTGTATATATATATACATATATACGAATACCCGATTTATAAAATAAGCAAATTCCCAGCAATTTCAACCATTAGAAACAGAGGCATCAAGAGCAGAAATAAATTAAACATATTTAAGGATTATGGAAGATGGTTGTTATAAAGGTAAAGGCTGTTATAAAGTTTATAGCAATATGTCTGGAGCTATGCTAGAGCCTTCATGCAGAAATTACTTATTTAAAATTGTGAACAAATTAATTTTAAAAACTATAAGCAGTAAGGGCATATTTTTATCCTTTTTTTGGCTTTTCTCTGAAGGGGGAAAGGTAGGGGGATTGGGGTTAAGTGACTTGCTCAAGGTCACATGACTAGTTTTGTGTTAAGTGTCTGAAGCCACATTTGAACTCAGGTCCTCTTGACTCCAGGAACAGTGGTCTATTCACTGCCCCACATAGCCATCCCTTAGTAAGAGCATTTTGAGAGGAACAGAAAATGACAGCAGTGAGTAAGAACAAAGGGAATATATAAAAACAGACACAATAACTGAAAAAAAAACACTTTGCCACAGATCACTCAATTTGGAATCAGAAGATTTTTGTTTGATAATTTACCCTATTCTGTCTGTCCCCATGTCCTCTAATTATGTTCCTCTCTCATGTCTCAATTTCACCTTTTAAGTATCATCCCTTCCTGTTAAATTGATCCTTCACCCTCTGTCTATGTATACCTTTACACACACATATGTATTCATACTCCCGTATACCTGCCTATATAAATATATATATATATAATTATGTCTAAATATACATGTGTGTGTATGTACACACGTACATTCATATTCCCTTCAAACTCTCCTCATATTTAAAAAAGTTTCATAAGTTATAATTATCATTTTTTCTATGTAACAATGTAAATAGATCAAATTTAATAAGTTCCTTATGATTTCTTTTCCTTGTTTACCTTCTCATGCTTCTTTTGCTTCTTTTTCTGAATGTCAAATTTTATATTAAACTCTGTTTTTTTTTTCATCAAGAAAGCTTGAAAATTCTCTATTTCATTGAATAGCCACATTTTTTCCTGTAGTATTACACTCAGTTTTGCTGGGTAGGTGATTTTTAATTTTACTCCCAGCTCCTTTCACTTCCATAATATCATATTCCAAGCCCTTCAAACTCTCAATGTAGAAGCTGCCAGATACTTTGTTATCCTGATTGTGTTTCCACAATATTCAAATTGTTTCTTCTTGTTTGCTTGTAATATTTTCTCCTTGATCTGAGAACTCTGGAATCTGGCTATAATGTTCCTAGGAATTTCCTTTTTGGGATGTTTTTTTTTTTTAAGAGGGGATCGGAGGATTCTTTCAACTTCTATTTTGCCCTCTGGTTCTAAAACATCGGGGCAATTTTCCTTGAGAATATCTTGAAGGATGATTTCTAGGTTCTTTTTTTGATCATGGCTTTATGTAGTCCAATAATTTTTAAATTATCTCTCCTGGATCTATTTTCCAGGTAAGTGGTTTTCCAATGAGATATTTCACATTTACTTCCATTTTTTTTCATTTTTTGGATCTGTTTAATAATATCATGATTTCTCATAAAGACATTAGCTTACACTTTCTCCCACCTAGTTCCAAATGAATTATTCTCTGCAATGAACTTTTGAGATTATATTTCCTTCTGGCAAATTTGGCTTTTTAAGGAACTCTTCTCCTCATTGGCTTTTTGGGCTTCTTTTGTCATTTGTGTTAAACTATTTTTTGAGGTGTTATTTTCTTCAGTCAGGATGATGACTCTCTTTTCATATGGCACATTGCAGTCTGAGACCTGGAGGAGCCCCAAATGGTGTACCATACTGGCTAGAGCAGACTTAAGGGAAGTGAATCACCAGCAACTATGGTAGTTTCCAGACTGCTCAACCCATGAATGCCAAAGAAAAAGTAAAAGGTGAGTGGTGAACTCTGTTGGAAATTGGTGACTGAAGAGCATGGTCTGGCCCTTGCATCCTGAATGAGAGGTGTCAGAGGCACAGCGTTTCCAGCTGTTGTTGCGTGGCTGCTGCAGGAGCTCCTGACCTGCAGATTTGTAGGAGGGGACCAAGTGACCATGCAGAGAGTAATGACTCTCGCTTTGACTTCTTTGGATCTGAGTTTCTGTCTTGAGCAGTAGCCCTGGGGTGAGAAATACCAGTGTGCTTGAGCTTGTAGGGGCTGTACAGACAGCACACTCCTCAGACCTCTGACAACATTTGGAAAAAACCCAATAATTTGGGACAAGGCTTTCTACACTCTGGAAGCAGATTTCTACCATGACAAAGACTTCAAAAGTCAAGTAACTGGCTGGCAAAATGAGCAAACAGAGGAAACAAAATCAGATCATAGAATCCTTTTTTGGGGACAAAAAGGATCAAAACATGAAACAAGAAGAAGTCAAAAAAGGGAAAAAAAACTCCTGCATCAAAAGCTCCCAAGTGAAAAAATGTGAACTGTTTATAGGCCATGGAGGAGCTCAAGATTGATTCTGAAAACCAAATAAGAGAAGTGGAGAAAAAAATTGGGAAGAGAAAGGAGAATGATGCAAGAAAATCAATAAAAGTGATTCAGCAGCCTGCTAAAGGATACCTCAAAAATATTGAAGAAAATAAAACCTTAAAAATAGACTAACTCCAATGACAAAAGAGGCTCAAAAAGTCAATGAGGAGAAGAATGCCTTAAAAAGTTGAATTGCCCAGGGGAAAATAAATTTCAAAAACCCACTGAAGAGAATAATTTCTTCAAAATTAGCTTGGAGGAAATGGAAGATGATGGCATTATGAGAAATCAAAATACTATAAAATGGGTTCTAAACAAATAAAAAAAATAGAAGGTAATGTGAATTATCTCATTGGGAAAAAACCCTGACCGGGAAAATAGATCCAGGAGAGATAATTAAAAAATTATTGGACTATCCAAAATCCATGATCAAAAAAAGAGCCTAGAAAACATCCTTTGAGAAAGTCTCAAGGAAAACTGTCCTTATATTCTAGAATCAGAGGGCAAAATAGAAATGGAAAGAATTCACTGATCACCTCTTGGAAAAGATTCCAGAAAGAAAAGTCCTAGGAATGTCATAGCCAAATTTAAGTGTTCCCAGGTCATGGAGAAATATTACAAGCTGCCAGGGAAAAAAAAAGAACAATCTGAGTATTGTGGTAACACAATCAGGATAGCACAAGATACAGAAGCTTCATTAAGGGATTTAAGGGCTTAGAACATGACATTCTGGAAGTCAAAGGAGCTAGGGTTGAAACCATGAATCACCTCCCCAGTAAAACTGAGTATAATGCTTAAGCAGAAAATATGGTCATGCAACAAAATAAAGGATTTTCAACATTTCTTGATGAAAAAAAACAGAGCTGAAGAGAATATTTGACTTTGAAATACACAAAGCAAGGGAATCATGAGAAGGTAAATAGGAAAAAATCATAAGGAACTTATTAAAATTGAACTATTTAAATTGCTACATGGAAAAATTACAATTGTAACTCATGAGACTTTTCTTAGTATGAGGATAGTTGAAGGGAATATACATGCATTTATATGTATACATATATAGGAGGATGTATGTTTGTATAAATACATATGTGGGTATGGGTATATGTGTGTACATGTATACATAGACACAGGGCACGTGACCAGTTGAATAGGAAGGGATGATATCTAGAAATGAATTTAAGAGGTGAGAGAGGATCATAATGAGAGAATGAGAAACAAAGAGATAGAATACTGTAAATTATCTGTTATAAAAGAGACAAGAGAAAATTGTTAAAATAGAGGGGAAGAGCACAAAGGTAAAAGGGGATGGGTCAATTTTACTTTTATTGAATTTGGATTAAGGAAGGGATAACATACACACAAAATTGAGTATTTTTCCCTACAGGAAAGTAGTGGGGAAGAGGATGAGAGGGGGGATGATAGAAGGGAGGGAAGATTGGGGGAGAGAGTAGTTAGAAGCACACACTTTTGAAAAGGGTCAGGGTTAAAGGAGAAAATAGAATAAGTGTGGGGTGGGATAGAATGGAGGGAAATGTAATTATTCTTTCACAATATATCTACCATGGAAACGTTTGGGGTAACTACACATGTTCAAACTCTATTGAATTGCTTATCTTCCCAGTGTCAATGTGGATGAGGAGAGAAAAAGGGAAAGAATCTGGAAATCAAAGTTTATAAACAAATATTTTTAAATTGCTTTTTACATGCAACTGGGAAATAAGATATACAGGCACCAGGGTATAGAAATCCATCAGCTTACTAGAAACTTGGGGGGGAGGGGGACAATATGAGAGAGAATACAATGGGGAAATGGTATTCAGTAGGCTCACTATTTTGGGGTGGGGTAGGGGAAAGACAGGGAGAAAATTTTCAACTCAAAATGTTGTGGAAATTAATATTGATACCTAAAAATAAACAAAAGATTGAAGAAAGAGGTAAAATTGACCAAATTCAAAATGAGGTAGAAAAATTTACTGAAGAAAACAATTTTTAAAAACTTAGAATCAGGGGTTGGCTAGGTGGCATAGTGAGTAGAGCACCAGCCCTGAAGTCAGGAGGACTTGAGTTAAGGTCTGGCCTCAGACACTTAATACTTACTAGCTATGTGACTTGGGGCAAGTCGCAACCCCAATTGCCCTCTAAAAAGCAAAACAAACAGACAAATAAAAATTAGAATCAGGTAAGTGTAGGATAATAATATTAATAATAATAATAATAATAGCCAAACAAAATGAAAAGATGAACAAATAGAAGAAAATTTAAAAAAAAAGTCATTGGTAAAACAACTGACCTGGAAAATAAATCTGGGAGAGATAATTTAATAACTATTGGTCAACCTGAAAGCCATGATTAAAAACGAACCTGGACAACACCTTTCAAGAAATTATGAAGTAAAACAATATCCATGTTCTAGAACCAGAGGGTAAAATACTTTTTAAAGGAATCCACCCATCACTTTTGTAAGAGGTGGCATTATGATGACTCCAAAGAATATTGTTGCCAAATTCCAGAATTATCAGATCAAGGGGAAAATACAAAAAAAAAAAGCACTTAGAAAAAGCAATTTAACTGTAGTGCAAACAAAATTAACTGTAGCAGGACATAATAGTCTATATTCAAGAATCTTTGGACTTTGGATGTTATATTTTGGAAGGGAAATGATCTTGGATAATAACCAAAAGTCAACTACCAAACAAAACTGTGTATAAAATTTAAAAAAATAATAATAATTTAGAAAAGGGGGTGCCAGAGCCAACATGGCTGAGTAGAAATAGGACTAATACACAGTTCCCACTTCTACCTTCTCCAATTCATGTAAGAAATTATTCTAAACAAACTTTGGAGCTACAGAACTCACAAAACAACAGAGCAAAGCTAACTTCCTGCTGAAGACAGCCTTGCAGGCCAGCAGAAAGGGGCCAGGGTAGTTCTCTGGAAGCTGAGCTCAGCCCTACGGGAGCCTGAGATTTTAGCCTCAGGCTATCCAAAACCAGGAGCTGGCTGGAGGGACTTCAGATCACCAGCAGCTGTGGGGGTTTCCAGAATTATCAACCCATAGATGCTAAGGACAATGTGAGAAGTCAGTGCAGTGTGGACTTTGGGAACAGGGATTCTGGGAGGGGGGTCTGGCCTTTGCCTGCTGGAAAGAGAAGCGGCTGAGACATGGCAGCTGTGCAGCCACTACTGCATGAAAGCTTCACAGCTCCTGGCCTGCAGATTGTAGGGGGACTAAGGGACCATCCCGAGGGGTAATCACTTTTGCTTTAACCAGCTTGGATTTGGATTTCTGTATGGGGTGAAAGTCTGGGGTGTGTGAACAGTTTGCCACAGTGTGCGGAGGCTTCAGAGAGGGCAGCCAAATAATATCTCCAGCAGCTGAGAAAATGACAGCGATTTGGGGGAAAGCTCCCCTGTGTGGTAGCAGAGTTTTTCTGTGGCATAAATCTCAAAAGTCAAGTAATTGAGTGGCCACATAACAAGCAAAGGAAGCAAAATAAGCTCATCATTTCTGAATTTGCACTCCTATTTTGAGAATAAAATGCATCAAAGCATGGAGCAGGAGGAAAACAGTGAAGTCAGAACTCCTGCACCAAAAAATTCCAAGAAAAATATGAGCTGATTGCAGGGCATAGAGGGGCTAAAGAAGGATTTTGAAAACCAAATAAGAGGAGTGGAGGAAAAATTGGGAAGAGAAATGAGAATGATGGGAGAAAATTATGAAATGAGAGTCAACAACCTGACTGAAGATAATAACACCTTAAAAATAGATTAATTCAAATGACAAAAGAGGCTCAAAAAGGCAATGAGGAGAAGAATGTCTTAAAAAGATGAATTTACTAGATGGAAAAAGAACCTCAAAAGCTCACTGAAGAGAATCATTGCTACAGAATTAGATTGGAGCAAATGGAAGCTAGTGACTTTATGAGACATCAAAATAATATTAAACAGATCTAAAAGAATGGAAAAAAAGAAGATAATTTGAATATCACATTGGAAAAACCACTGACCTGAAAAATAGTTCCAGAAGAGATATTTTAAAAAATATTGGACTACTTGAAAGCCATGATAAAAAAAAAACAAAAAACCTACAAACCTTCAAGAAATTCTCAAGGAATATTGCCCTGATATTTTAGAACCAAAAGGCAAAATAAAGGTTGAAAAAATCCACTAATTACCTCTTGATAAAGATCCAAAAAAGAAAACTCCTAGGAAAATTATAGCCAGGTCCCAGAGTTCCCAAATCAAGGAGATATATTACAAGCAGCCAAGAAAAAAATATTTGAATGTTGTGGAAATACAATCAGGATAACACAGCATCTGGCAACTTCTACACTGTGGGATCTAAGGCCTTGGAATAAGATATTCTGGAGGCTAAAGGAGCTGGGATAAAAACCAAGAATCACCTACCCAGAAAAAATGAGCATCATGTTTCAGGGGAAAATATGGTCATTCAATAGGATAGAGGACTCTCGAGGATTTTTGATGAAAAAAATAGAGAACTGAATCGAAAATTTGACATTCAGATACAAGAAGGAAAAGAAGCATGAGAAGGTAAACAGGGAAAAGAAATCATAAGGAACTTATCAAAGTGGAAATATTTATATTCTTAGATGGAAAAATTTAAATTGCAACTTATGAAACTTTTCTCAGTATGAGAATAGTTGAAGGGAATATAAATGTTTATAGAATATATTCATACATACATATATCTATTAGGAGGGCATATGAATACATATGTGAGTGTCTGTATATATGTGTACATGTATACATAGACAGAGGGCACTGGAATAATTGAATAGGAAGGGATGAAACTTCAAAGGTGTAATTGAGAGATGAGAGAGGAATGTAATGAGAGGAGATGGGGAGAGACAGAATGGGATAAATTATCTCAAATAGAAGAGGCAAGGGAAAACTGTTACAAAGGAGGGGAAGAAGAGCGGAAAAAAAGAATGAGTCCACCTTACTCTCTTTGAATTTGGCCTAGGGATTGAATTACAAATACACTAAATAGGGTGTCTCGCCCTGCAAGAGAGTAGGGGGGAAGGGATGAGATGAAGGGGCTAATGGGGGCGATGGTAGGTTAGGGAGTATGGAAGTTGGAAATACACCCTTTGAGAAGGGTCAGGGTCAATGGAGAGAATAAAACAAGTGGGGGGTGAGAAAGAATGTAGAGAAATATTGTCAATCTTTTACAATATATCCACTATGGAAATATTTTGTGTAGCTCCACATGTACAACCTGTATTGAATTGCTTATCTTCCCAGTAGGGGTGGGTGATGAGGGATGAAGGAGTTAAAGAATCTGGAATCCAAAGTTTTAAAATTAAATGTAAATGTAAATATATATATATATACATATATATATATAATTTTTTACAAGGAAATGGGAAATAAGATATACAGGCAATGGGGTATGGAGATCCATCTTGTCCTACTGGAAATTTGGAGGGGAAATGGAGGATGATATAGGAGAGAGCAGATTGAGGATGGAGTATACAGTGGGATCTCTGTTTTGTGGTGGTGGTTAGGGGGAAAATGGGGTAAAAATTGTAATTCAAAATCTTGTGGGAATGAATGATATAAACTAAAAATAAACATAAAATTAATTTTAAAAAACCAAAAAGATTATTTTCTTGAACTGAAGGGACGATAGGGCACAACAGAGCTCTAATATCTCTATGAGTATGTGCCCAGCAGAAGTTCTTTTCAGGTTTTGTAAATAATGTAATCATAGAGCATCCCTTTGATATTAATATGCTTCTTTTTTATCATTGCAAGGAAGCACTCTTTAAAAATTCTCTATTCCCTTATTCAGCCAAACTGAGACTCAGGGAATCTCTTTGCTATATCTTATCTTTCCCACTCTTTTTTTTCCCATTTTTGATCCTTCTAGAAATATTCTTTTGGCATAAAAATTATAGGGTAATATTATTAGTGAATAAAAAATATTATGCAGAGAAATATGTAAAACATGACAACCTGTAAAAGTAATAATATAATTTTAATTTAGAAAATTTTCCTGACAACAGGCAGCATAATCTTTAGAGATATGTGGAAATTATATTCAAGTTATGCAAATGTTCTTCTGGTTTCATAACTCTTTAAAAAATTGGCCAAATTACATTGGGGAACTATTGCAGGTATAGGTTGCCAGGTTAATTGTCTATGTAATATGTCCACATTTTATATGTTTAAAAGAATGAATATGTGTGTATACACACATATAACTACATGCATTTTATGTTTATATATATATATATACATATATAAATTCATGCTTCACCCTCACACACATTTATTGTTTGATGATGGACAAGTTAGCAATATGATAGGTATCATACCTTTGCTGGAAATCTTATTAGATGATCTTTAAGGTTGACTGTTATTCAATAAATATTTTTTTAAAAGTAAGTATAAGGTGGGGCAGCCAGGTAGCACAGCAAGTAAGAGCACTGGCTCGAGTTGAGAAGACCTGGAGATCGAATCCCGGGCTCAGACACTTAGCACCCACCCAGAAACACCTGGCCGTGTAACCTTGAGCAAGTTACTCAACCCCAATTGCTTAGGGGTGGCCAGGTGGCTCAGTGAGTGGGAGCACCAGCTCCAGTGTTGGGACGACCTGGAGATCGAATCCCGGGCTCAGACACTCAGCACCACACCCAGAAATAACTGGCCATGTAACCTTGAGCAAGTTACTTAACCCCGATTGCTTAAAA
>NW_027185653.1:8779609-8791590 GCF_028583685.1 Petaurus breviceps papuanus
AAAAAAAATAGGCAAAAGAGAGTCCCTACCCTAAAGGAATTCACAGTCTAATGAGGGAAATAATAAGCAAATAAATATGTACAACAATTTATATGCAGGATAAATACAAAAATAAATAAGAAGGGGAAGAATTTCCAGCATTTAAGAAAGAAATCGTGCTGATTAGGTTTTATTTGGGATTCAGAGGGAGGCAGGGAAGCATTCCACCAATGAGAGAAAGGAACTGAAAATGCCCTGAACCTAATGAGAGTGGTAATGTCTTGGGGTAGAACAACAAAGTCAATGTCACCGAACCAAAGCCAGCATGTCAGAAAGAAGTGTCTAAGAAAACTGGAAGGTTAGGAAGGATCCAGGTTATGAAGGAGCCTTAATGCTTAACAAAACCAAAAAACAGCAAAAACAAAAACAAACATATTTGATCATGCAAGAGGTTGTGGTCTGTATGACTATCCAACAAAAGAGACTGAAAAGGGATTTGTTATCCTCCCAGTTTTCAATACAAATATTCTTGCCTTATTTCCACAATACAGTTCCACAAGCATTTATCAAGAGCATTACTTGGTTTATTGTAGTCTGATAGTGTCAACTCAAATACAAGGAGCCACTAAATTGCACATAAAAATTTCTCCAGCAGAATATTGACTTAGTTGACTTGGAAAACCACAAATTGACATTATCTATGTCTCATTCATTTATCTTTTTTTGGTCAATATTTCCTAATTGAATTTTCATCTGTTTTGGCAGCCTTCTGGGCCACAAAAGAGACTGTTTGCATGTGAAATATCTGTCATGTATAGCTTATATGTATTCATAACCTTTTTCAATTTGCTACTTGATTTTACTGACCTTATTAATTCTCATAAATGGTTCTAAGAAAATGAAGAGGAATATTAGGATATTTCCTGATAAATTTTTAAAATTTACATAATTCTACTATTAATTCAAAGATTATCTCCATGTCCACACCTCAGTTTATTTAATAATGTGACATTACTTATTAAATTAACTGAACAAATCACTTCTCCATATGCTGTATTTCATATCTCTCTATTTTAATATCAAAATTTCTATTCACTATGGTTAAAAAAATACCTGAAACCATCGAAACAATTCATTATCAATGTTACAAATATGAGATAAACATACTTATTTTAAGTGTATTTAATTATTTCCTTAAACATATACCATCTACAATTTTTAAAAGTTTTTAAAAATCACTTTTTGAAATTTTCAGTTTCAGATGATTTCTCTCACTTTACCCCCTCCACCATTTGAGAAGGCAAGTTATTTGACATAGATTGTATATGTGAAGTATTGCAAAACATGTTTACATCGTGGTCAGGTTGCAAAATGTTTAGGCTAGTTCACAACTCTACCAGTAGTCCATTAATAGCTGAATATTTCCACATCCCTTTTTGCATTTTTCACTCTTTTCCTATGTTAGAGAATGTGGTAAGTGTAAGTTAGCATCTCAGAGTTTTTTGAATTTTAATTTCTCTAATCAGCAGTAATTCCACAGTTTTTGACTTAACTATTGATACGTTTGATTTAATCTTCAGAATAGTTCATATTCATATTATTTGAATATTTCAACTTGAGATTGACCCTTATTTTAATAAATTTAACTTAATTGCCTATATATTTAGTTTTCCTAGTTTCCTGTTTTCTTTGTAATCTTGACTGCATTAGTTTAAATTGTAAAAAAAATGATCTTTGGATATTAAGTAATAAAATTACCCATTTTATTTCCCATTATTTCTCTTCATCCTTTGATTGATAATGCAAGTACATTTTTTCATGATTCACTGATTTACCTATGATATCATCCTTTAAATAAATGATCAGTTCTGACCTTATCTTAACATACAGTACAAGATGTTAGTGTGTTCCTAGTTTCTTCCAAACTGCTTTCCAGTTTTTAAAGAAATTTTTGTAAAATGATGAGTTGTTATCCAGAAACATTGAATTTATGGGGATTATCAAACAATAGATTACTATGGTCAATATTGCGTATTTTTGTAATTAGAGTGCTTTTGGTTCAAGGCATGTCCATAAAAAATAAATCTAGTCCACTGGCTAAAAAGGTCAAGGCCTCCCACCGCATCCATGGCTATCTCCAGTTGTTCTGAGCTATATCTTACCACTGAATGCAGATGGCTCTGGAGCAGAGAGGCTGGTGACTTTGCACAGCCCTGCATTCCTGAAATCCCATTCACTTGTAAGTCATGTCATTTCCTTCTTCATGTTATGGTCCTCTTCTAGAAGAAAAACAAAGTCAAACAACAACAAAATGACCACAGTTGTATAGCTAATGTAGTCTACTGCACCAATATGCTGTTGTGTCAGTATGAGTTTCCTGTAAAGATTAATGCTTTCTAACATAGTTTGAAATCTTCTAAAGCTAGGTCATCTTCCTTCACATTTTTCTTAATTGATTCCCCTTTTATTCTTGACATTTCTTCATGAAGATCAATTTTGTTACTATTTCTTCTAGATCTATTAAATAATTCATTAGTAGTTTGGTACTACGCCGAATAAGTAAGTTAGGCATAATTTTCATTTTTATCACATTGACTCAGCCAATCTGTATTTGTGTCAAAATTGTTTTGTGATTGTGTTCATATAGTCCCTTGGTTTGTCTTGGAAGGTAGACTCCCAAATAATTCATAATGTCTGTACTTATTTTTAATGAATTTTTCTCCTATCTCTTCTTGATATTTAAATTTAAATTCATTTATTATACTTTTATTTGAATGTTGGTAATATCTAAAAATGCTTTGGTTGTATTATTTTATATCCTACAATTTTAAGAAAGTTGTTTCATCTATTTTTTGGTTGGTTCTCTAAAGTTCTTTAAGGAAACTGACATATTTTGCAAATATTCCCCAAAATAAATTTTAATTACTTCATTTGTTTCTAGTCTTATTACTATAGCTAACATTTCTAGTACAAAGATGAGAAACAGTGATGATAATGGAAAGCCTTGATTCCATCCTGCCCTTATTTGGAAAGTTATAAGCTTATTCCCATTATAGAAAATAATTGCTATAGTTTTAGGTTGATACTGCTTGTCACTTTAAGACAGGCATTATTGATTCCTATGCTTTCTATTTGTTGCTTTATTTCTAATAGAAAAGGGTGTTGTATTTTTTCAAAACATTTTTCTACATCTATATGTGTATACATATACATAGATATAGAAGTATATTTATACATACACATATACGTATATGTGGGTATATGCATGTATATAGTTGTTTTTGTTATTGATATTATAATGATAAATTTATAAGACTGAAACAGCCTTGCATTGCTGATATAAATCACACCCGACTCTCTAATGAATGATTTTTGCAATGTATTGTGTTACTGCCTCTGCTGGCATTTTATTTAGCATTTTTGAAATGATATTAACTAAGAAAAATCACTAAGAATAAAGAAACTAGTTTTCTTTCTCTGTATTTGCTTTTGTGGTTTAGGTATCAAAACTATTTTTATATTATAAAAGGAAATTGGTAGAAGTGTCCTTTTTTGCTTTTTTAAAAATAAGTTATATAGAATTGTTCTTAATTGTTCCTTAAATATTTATTAGAATTTTATTGAAATTCTACCTTGTCCTGTAGTTTTTTTTTCCATAGGGAAATTATTGTTTATTGGTTCAATTTCTTTGTCTATGATAAGGGTTATATTGTTTCCTCATCTGTTACTCTGAGGAGTGTACATTTATGCAGATATTCACTGATTTCCCACAGATTGTTAACTTTATTAGCATATAATAAGGCAAAATAACTTTTAATAATTGCTTTAATTTAATCTTCATAGATGGTGCATTCATTGACCCCATTCATTGTTAATACTGAAAATTGTTTTTTTATATCAAATTAACAAATAGCTTATTATTTTTTTCATGAAATCACCTTCTATTTGTAATCTCAAGCAAAAGAATACTTAGCTCTTTCTTTCAGTTACTGAAGTATTTAGCTCCTTGTTTCAGTTCTTCAAGTACATTTGAGGCTCACCTGTGATTATATCAAGTCCTTGTTGGAAAGAGAACCTTTGTAGCCCACAGTGGGAGGAACTTGCCAAAGACCATTAACAGGAAAGAAGTAAGAGGTGGGTGGAACAGGAAGGAGATGGTGATATAAAAGCTTGAGCACAACTGGGATTAGATAGAACTGGGAAGAAGAATGGCTGTGGTGCCAGCAGTTTGTCTAAGTTGATGTTACTTTGTCAGATCTGTCTGCTCATAGAGGACATTGCTATTGTTACAGAAGCACTAGAACCTTACTACTGGTTCAGAAGCCTGGAAAGAGGACTTTCCTGCTGTCTATTTACAGAAGTCCTAAAGGGGGGTTTTACTGATATTTTCAGAAATTCTGGGACTTTACTGATAATTTGTGTTTATTTTTCAGACAGAGGAACTGTTTGTGCATCTGTGTTCATTTCATAGGCAGAAAGTGAATTGATGGTGGTGACGGCAATGTGCATGAATGTTGTTGTGGCTCTTCTAAGCTTGATGTGTGTAGCTGGACCAGGAGATGGATGAAGAGGTGGGAGATGCCTTCTTGTGAATTCAGGTGACCAGTGGGTGAACTCAAGGAAGAGCTGGGAGCATGGAAGAGAAGCCATGGAGTTTGGAAGTCAGTCTCCAGTCAAGATGAAAAGATCTTTACTTGGATACTTAGTGCTGGCTGACAAGATTAAGACAATGGGACCTAGGGGTGGGAAACCTTTGTTCTTTGTACTTTGTGCTCCTTAAGGATGACTTGAGTTAAGAATGCTTGAAGTCAGTTTCCAATCAAGATGAAAGATGACTTTAGATGGGTA
This sequence comes from Petaurus breviceps papuanus, assembly GCF_028583685.1. Classification (NCBI taxonomy): domain Eukaryota; kingdom Metazoa; phylum Chordata; class Mammalia; order Diprotodontia; family Petauridae; genus Petaurus; species Petaurus breviceps. Next base: position 8,784,437 of record NW_027185653.1, read on the forward strand.
CTTTATATTGATTGATTCAGACTGTGTCTTACTGAATGACATCTATTCTTTAAGAATATGTGACCACTTTGGTAATAAGTTGTTTTGTTATATTGCTATGAATATTGTACTTTGGTCTCCAGGAATGTTTGTTTTAGTTTATTGCTGGATAAATGGAGATTTCACTATACTATTTGATTAGAACCTTAAAGATAATCACTGCAGCATTTCTCAGGAGAGCCACTTGTGCTTGGCTTTACACTAATTTATTTATCAGTTTATTTTTCTGTTTAATTTTCTTAATCTCTGATGTTCCATGCTTATATTTAATTGGAAATTTGTGTTTATTAAATATCTTGCTCTTTTTTGTTCAATTCTCAATCCATTGATCTGCCCTTTCATATTCATACACATACTATATATGTATATACTATATCTATCTATACTTAGAGATATGATTCCCACTAAATACTGCAATGGTGGCATCCGATAAATTTTGGTATTTTGTTTTATATTTTATTTAACAATGAATGTTTCTATAATTTGTTCTTTAATTTACTCACCCTTTAATATTAGATTGTTTACTATCCAATTAGTTTTTTTCTATGCGTCAAAAGTCCTTTATTTAATGTAATTTTTATTGCATTAATGTGTAAAAAGGGTTCATTTAATAGTTTTGCTTTTGCGTTTGGTTGCAAGGCTTTTTCCCTTATATATGGTCATTTTTTTTGAAGGTGACATGTATCTCTGCACCTCAGGAGAAAAAAAAAGATATACATCTTTCTATTCTCATTAAGTATGCCTCACCCATGTTCTGTCATATCTAAGTTTTCTAATAGGTTATTTATCTCATTAACTTCTTTCTTACTTTTTCATTAGATTCTATCACTGAATAAAATTTAAGGTACCCTAGTTTTACTCTACTTGCATCGTTTTACTATATTAGCCTAGTTTTCTTTTTCTGTCATCCCATGATTCATATACATTTTTTCTTTAGGAATATAGATACTGTGTAATTTGGTGCATGAATGTTGGATGTTGATAGTAATTCATGGACTATGGCATCTTTTATCAATATGTACTTTCCCTGACTAATCCTTTTAATTAGGTTTAGTTTTTGCTTTTGCTATGTCTGTTGTCACGATTGCTTCCCAAATGTATTCTTGACCTAAATTGAAAGATAGTAGTTTCTTCTCCAGCCCATTATTTTAACTCTGTGTATCTCTCTCTTTTATCTAGTGTATTCTTTGACGATAATATTTTTTGTATTGTGGTTTCCAATTTATTCTGCTCTCCACTTCTCTTTTATGGGTGGGTTCATCCCACTCCCATTCACAGTTAAAATTACTAACTGTTTGGAACAGAACCAAGATTGCAGATGACTTGGTTGATAACATCCTTCCCACAAGTTCCTCCAGCTTCCACCTCCCCCAATTAATATAAAAGGGAATTCTCAACAAACTTTGGAGCTACTGAACCCACAAAATGACACAAAGAAATTAACTTCCTGCTGAGGACAGCCCAGCAGGCTGGCAGGAATTGGCCAGCTCAGCACTCTGGGAGCCAAGCCCAGCCCCCTGTGAGCCAGAGGTTTTAACCCCAGGGAAGGCCTGACCAAGCACTGACTGGAAGGACTCCAGACCATAAGCATCTGTGATTGTTTCCAGAAATATCAACACATAGAAGCTAAGCACAAAGTGAGAGGTCAGTGCAGTGTTGATTTTGGGATCCAGTAGTTGGGAGTGCATTGGCCTCATCCTCCAGGGCAAGAAGTCACTGAGGAGCCATGGCCGTGCAGCCCCCCATGTGGCAGCTTCAGCTCCTGGCCTACAGAGTGTAGGAGAACCAAATGACCAGTCGGAGGGGTAATTGATCTTGCTTTAAACTGCTTGGATCTGGATTGCGGTCCAGGATGGAAGTCCTGGGGTATGTGACCAGCTTGCCAGAGCTTGTGGAGGCTTCAGAGAGGGCACCAACTTTGGCAGCTAAGAAAACCTCAGCATTTGGTATGAAGCTACCCTGTCTAGTAGCAGGGTCCTATGTGTCAAAAGCCCAAAAGTCAAGTAATTGAGTGGCAAAATGAGCAGCCAAAGGAAGCAAACCAAGAAAAGCAATTCAACATTAGATTCCTATTTTGGGGACAAAAAGAAGCAAAGCATGGAACAGGAGGAAAACAGTGAAGTCAGAAGTCCTGCACCAAAAGCTCCCAAGAAAAATATGACCTGGTTATAGGCCATAGAGGACCCTAAGAAGCAGATAAGAGAAATGGAGGAAAAATTGGGAAGAGAAATGAGAACAATGCAAGAAAATTATGAAATGAGAGTCAACAGCCTGCCTCAGGACCATAACACCTTAAAAAATAGACTAGCTCAAATGTCCAAAGAAGCCCAAAAAGACAACGAGAAGAAGAGTGCCTTAAAAAGTCGAATTTGCATGATGGAAAAAGAATCTCAAAAGCTCACTGAGGAGAATCATTCCTTCAGAATTAGATTGGAGCAAATGGAAGCTACTGACTTTATGAGAAACCAAGATGCTGTTAAACAGATTCAAACAAATGAAAGAATACAAGGCAATGTGAAATATCTCATTGAAGAAATCACTGACATGGAAATTAGATACAGAAGAGATAATTTAAAAATTATTGGACTACCTGAAAGCCATGATAAAAGAAAGAACCTAGAAATCATTCTCCAGGAAATTCTCAAGGAAAACTACCCTGATGTTTTAGAACCACAGGACAACTTAGAGGTTGAACGAATCCACTAATCACCTCTGGAAAAAAAAATCCCAAAAAGCCAACTCATAGGAATATTAAAGCCAGATTCGGAAATTCCCAGATCAAGGAGAGAATATTACTAGCAGCCAGGAAGAAACAATTTAAATATTGTGGAAACACAATGAGGATAACACAGTGACTGACAGCTTCTCCACCAAGCCATCAAAGGGCTTGAAATAAGATATTCTGGAGGGCAAAGGAGCTAGGATTAAAAGCAAGAATCACCTACCCAGCAAAACCAAGTATTGTGTTTGAGGGGAATATATGGTCATGTTTTGCAGGTATTTGAAAGGGTTTAGGTGAGATCTCAAGCAAGTGCTTGTTTTTACATTGCCACCATGAATCTGACCCTCAAATTTAATGTTTTAAAAAATTATTTTTTTCATTGAGCTTTTGTCATTCTTTTTACATTTGGGAAGTTCTGGTATTTTTAGGTGTTATTTTCCAAGGATTTTTGCACCTATATTATGAATCAATTAATCTTCTTTTCTTAGTTTTCTTTCTTTCAGATCAATTCTTTACTTTTTTTTCTTCTACCACTCTTATGTGATTTTGAACATTTTTTTAGATCTTCCTAGAATTCTTTTCGGGCTTGTATCCAATTCTTTTTTTTCTCCCATTTGCTGCCTTGCTTGTGTGTGTGTGTGGTTTTTTTTTACTTTATTCTCTTCTCTTCTTCTCATCTTCTTTTTTGTTATTGCCTGGCCCCACAGTAGCCTTTTATGGTCAGGTCATTTTCTTGTTGTTTGCTCATTTTCTTGATTTTGACCTATTTTTTGCTTTTGAACTTTATGCTAAATTTCTGCTGCTGGTGTAATGTAGCAGCAAAAACCGTAGCATACCAAGGATGGCTGCTAGCACAGCTTCTTTGATCTGTTTTTCTAAAGAAAAGGAACTCAAAAGGGGTAACAATTGTAGTTTAACCAAACATATATTATTTACTTAGTTCTAGGGAAAAACTCAGCACTCTGAACTTCAAAAAATGCAAAAAAAAAGTTACAAGCAGGCAAAAATACAAGCAGAGAAAATAACACGATTCAGCGGAAAAACAGACAGACCTTCAAGCAGTCTGAGCATCCCATGCATACAGTTAGTCATCAGAGAAAGAAGCACCAACATCTGGGATTTCAAAGCCAGGGGGTTCAACAGCTTCACAGTCTCATCTGGTCAAATCTCCCAACTCTTCCCATAAATGAGCCCCAAAGGAAAACCTCACCTTAGAGTTATATATAGCCTTCTCCATGGTCAGAGAACTTCACAGACCTCGTGATCCACTTCACTACAAAGTTGTGCCTTCCTGAAATACAAGCCTCCAACCATAGGCCCCATGTGACCACATTCAGCCTATTGGGGGGAGAGTTTATTTTCAAATCAGGAAAGGTCCTCATAATCACCTAAGTCTATTAAACAGTAGGAAAGACCTTCAAATGTCCCTTACCATTACATGTAGGGATAGTTGTTGGCCACTGTCTCAAGCTTCTGTGTTTCTTTTTCCCACTGTTATTTTCAGAAGTAGCTCCCAGAGTCTGAAAGTTTGGGTGTTGTTGAGGTGGTGATCTAGGGAGATCCGAGGCCCTTGCTCACCTCTCTGCAATCTATTTCTTACCAAAAAGAGGGCCTAATACTTGGGGGTTGTAATTGTTGCTGTTCTTTAGGGTCCCTGCTCCCTAAGATCATAAATGATACTATTACTTAGAGTCATTGATCCCTGCTGACCAAAAGTTCATGATACCTCAGGGTTGTTGATACCTCATTACCAAAAGTACACTTGCTCACCATTAAGGTATGACCTAGAAGTGGGTATAGGCTATGAATCTGCCAAATAAGATCAGATTCTGAATGCAGTGGTACTACTGCTGACTGCTGTAATATTTTTTTTTCTGAGCATTTTCTAGGTCTCCTTACCATCTCTACTTGAAAGCTGCCAAAGCTGCTGTTGATTCTCTAATTTTCACCTTCTTCCATCACCAGTGTTTCATCCATTTAGGCTGCAGGTGCATCACCACCCAATGACACAGATCTCTCTTTCTGACCTTCTAAATTGTCTTATACTAGAAAAATGTTTAACTCAGAACATTTCTTGACTCTGATATTCCAAAACATTGTTTCTCAACTGAGAAATAGTGGGGAAAAAAAGATGTGAAAAGGTAGTTTTCAGACAAAGCAATCAAAGCTATCTTCAGTCATATAAAAATAATCTAAATCACTACTGATGAGAAATATGCAAATTAAAACAAGTCTGAGTTACTGCCTCAAACCTGTCATATTGGCAAATATGACAGAAAGTTAGAATGACATATATTGGAGGATATATGGAAATAGTAAAACACTGATGTACTATTGGTAAAGGTGTATATAGATTTAAGTGTTCTGGAGAGCAAATTAGATCTCAGTCCAAAGGGCTATAAAATCATGCATACCCTTTAACCAAGCAAGGTAACTATTAGGTCTATATCCCAAAAAATGTTTAAAAAGTAAAAGGACCTATATCTACAAAAAAAATTACACTAGATCTTTTAGTGTTGGCAAAGAATTGGAAATTGAGAAGATGTACAACAATTGAGGAATGACGGAATAAGTTATGGTATATTATTGTAATGGTATACCATTGTTCCATAAGAAATGATAAACAAGCAGATTTCAGAAAAAAGACATACATGAATTGATGCTATGCAAAGAGAGAAGGACCATGAAAACATTGTACACGATAATGGCAATATGGTATTATGACCAACTTTGACAGATTTAGCTCTTCTTAGCAATGCAATGATCTGAGACAATTCAAAAAGACTTATGATAAACAATGTTATCCAGAGAAAGCACTATGGAGTCTGAGTGCAGACCAAACTATATTACTTTCTCTTTTTTTTTCTTTCTTGTGGTTTTCCCTTTTGTTATGATTCTTCTTTCATAGCATGACTAATGTGGAAATATGTGTGATATAATTTTACAAGTACAACCTACATTTGATTGCATGGTGTCTTGAGGAGGGATGAAGAGGGGGGATCTTTAAAAATCTAAATCTTATAAAAGTGAATGTTGGTGATGAACATATATATTTCTTTTCAAAATTAAGAATAATTAATTCTCTGGGAGCAAAAATGATAGAGAAAACTTTAAATCACTGTAGTTCCTCCATATTCTTCAAAAATCCATATCACTATAAAATAGCACCCCAAAACAGATCCTTGAACTGCAGAGCCAATAGAGCAATTGGGTGGAGTGTTCTTTTAGCCCTGGGAGACTTGGGGGATTGGTAAAATAGATTTATCTCAGGTTTGTAAAATGAGAGCACATTCCAGGACAGAAAGCATCCCTGCAAGCCAACAGCAAACTCCACCTCTACAAACCAGTAGGAGACATTGAACCCAGTTGAGTGGAGACCACAAATGCCAACTTCAGAACACCAAAGTTGCTTAGCATAGTCAGAGGAACTTGTAGTTTTCAACTCTAAGAAGCACCTGTGCAGCACGGCACCAGACACGAGGTTCCCCCATGTAGCAGCAAGCACCTCAGCATCTCCAGGGTGGCTGCCAACACAGATTCTTAGATCTCCTTTTCTAAAGGAAAGCAATTCAAAATGGATTAACAAGCTTACTTCAATCAATCAAACACATATCGTTTACCTATTTCAGGGGTAAAAGATCAGCACCCTTAAGTTCAGAGTATACAGACAGAAGTTACAAGACAGAGAAACAGATCAAGCAGACAGGCTTCCAAAGTTTCCAACCATTACACCCATACCAAATCAGAGTTACCAGAGAGAGAAGTATTAAGATCTGGGTTTTTTTAAAGCCAGGAGTCTCTCAACGGCTGCCCAGAGTCGCATCTGGTCAAATCACACAACACTTCTCAAAGTAAGCCCCAAAGCAAAGCCTTCCATTGGGTCTTATATCCCTTGGCTCAGAGAATTTAACAACCCTCTTGACCCACTGCCCAATCACAAAGCACCAAGTTGTGGGCTTTCCTGAAAAACAAGCCTCCCACCACAGGCTCCAAGTGCACTTAACCCAGGGGCAGGGAAGATCTTAAAAACTTACATTCCTATAAAACCCCATAAGTCTCAGGCAAGATGAGCTCATCACAAGGTAAACAACCAGAGCTACAGCAACTAGGACTAGAAGACAAAGACAGTTCCCCTTCCACCCTGGAAGCAGAGCTCAAACTTAGAAGAAAATAAAAGGTCCTATTGAAAGGGATCAGAGAGGATGAGCAAAAAACAAAAAAAAAGACACACAAAAAACAAATCTGACCACAAAAACATTATCATGGTGACAGAGAAGACCAAAACACAAACTCAGAAGGGGACAGCAATGTCATAACACCTATAGGTGAACCCTAAAGAAAAATGGATGAAATGGAAATTGGAAATTCCCCTTTAAATTAGTAAGATCATTCA
>NW_027185653.1:8791600-8867708 GCF_028583685.1 Petaurus breviceps papuanus
GTCATTTATAGGAGTGGATCCGAACCTCATTAAATCATACTAATACAATGGAAAATAATCTGAAGGCCAGAAAGAACTCTTGGAAAATCTCAAAAAGAAGTTTAAAAATCAAATAAAAGAAGTAGAAGAAAAATGGCAGAAGGAAATGAGAGGGATGCAAAAGAATATTTTTAAAGACTCAATAATTTATAAAACTACTTGAAAAATAGAATTTTCCAGATGGAAAAGAAGATACAAAAATCCACTGAAGAAAACAACACTTTAAAGACAACAAGTGGCCAAATGGAAAAGAAAGCAAAAATAGCTAAGTGAGGAAAATAACAGCTTAAAAGCTAGAACTGGGCAAGTAGAAGATAGTGTTTCTATGAGACATTATGAATCAGTCAAATTAATTGAAAAAAATGAAAAAAGAGAAGTAAGTGTAAAATATTTCAATTGAAAAAGCAGAAATATGTGGAGTCAAGATGGAGGAGTAGAAGCAGGACGTCCACGATACTTTGGCTTCCACCTCCCCCAATCCATGTAAAATGGGATTCTGAAAAAAAAACTTCGGAGCTACAGAACCCTCAAAATGACACAGAGAAGCTAACTTCCTTCTGCGGAGAGCCCAGCAGGAACTGGCCAACACAGCACTCTGGGAGCTGAGTCCAGGCTTGTTTGAGCCAGAGGTTTTACACCCAGGGAGAGCATGACCAGCCACTGGCCAGAGGGACTCAAGATCACCAGCCGCTGTAACTGTTTCCAGATTTATGAACACATAGATGAGAAGGACAAAGTGAGATGTCAGTACAGTCTGGACTTTGGTACCAGTAGTTGGGAGAGCGTCTCCTTTTGCCCCTAGGGCGAGAAGCCACTGAGACCCCTTGGCTTGCACGGTGCGACGTTGAAGCTTCAGCTCCTGGCCTGCAGAATGTAAGTGGAAAAAGCAAACAGTCTGAGGCATAATCGCTCTTGCTTTAACCAGCTTGGATATGGATTATGGAATAGGGTGGAAGTCATGGGGTGGGTGACCACCTTGCCAGCATGTTTGGAGGCTTCAAAGAGGGTACCCAATAAGTACCTCTGGCAGCTGAGAAAACCCCATCCTTTGGGATGAAATCTCCCCTCTCTGGTGGCAGAGTTCTACTGTGGTAAAAACCCCAGGGGTCAAGTGACTTAGGGGCAACAAGACCAGGCAGAGGAAACAAAGCAAACAGAAGAATCCAACATTAGACTGCCATTTTGGGGACAAAAAGGATCCAAGAATGGAACAGGAGGAAGACAGTGAAGTCAGAATTCCTGCACCAAAAGTTTCAAAGGAAAACAGGAGCTGGTTACAGGCCATAGAGGACCTTAAGAAGCAGGTAAGAGAAGTAGAAGAAAAATTGGGAAAAGAAATGAGAACGATCCAAGAATATTATGAAATGAGAGTCCACAGCCTGACTGAGGAAAATCACACTTTAAAAAAGACTAACTCAATTGGCAAAGGAGGTTCAAAAAGGCAACAAGGAGAGGAATGCTTAAATAGACGAATTTGACAGATGGAAAAACAAACTCAAAATCTCAATTAGGAGAATCATTCCCTCATATTTAGAATGGAGCGGGAAGCTACTTACTTTATAAGAAATCAAGATGATGTTAAACAGATCCAAGCAAATGAAAAAATAGAAGGCAGTGTGAAATATCTCATGGAAAAATTCACTGATCTGGAAAATAGATCCAGGAGAGATAATTTAAAAATTGTTGGACTACCTGGAAGCCATGATCAAAGAAAGAAACAAGAAATCATCCTCCAAGAAATTCTTGAGGAAAATTGCCCTGATGTTTTAGAACCAGAAGGCAAAATACAGTTTGAAAAAAATCCACCGATCACCTCCTGAAGGGATCCCAAAAAGAAAATTCCTAGGAGTATTATAGCCAGGTTCAAGAATTCCACATTCAAGGAGACTATATTATGAGTAGCCAGGAAGAAACAATTTGAATATTGTGGAAACAAAATCAGGATAACACCGGATCTGGCAGTTTCTACACTGAGGGATCTAAGGGCCTGGAATATGATCTTCTGGAGGGCAGAGGAGCTCAGATTAAAAGCAACAATCACCTACCCAACAAAACTGATTATCATGTTTCAGGGGAAAATATGGTCATTCAGTGTAATAGAGGACTTTCAAGCATTCTTAATGAAAAAACCACAGCTGAATAGAAAATTTGACATTCAGATACAAGAAGCAAGAGAAGCTTGAGAGAGTAAAGAAGGAAAAGAAATCATAAGCCCCCTATCAAAGTTGAACTACTAACATTCCAAATGGAAAAATAATGATTGTAATTAATGAAACTTTTCTAAGTATTAAAATAGTTGAAGGGAATATATATATATATATATATATATATATATATATATATATGACTATATATGAGGGTATATAGGGATATGAATACATATGTGAATGAATATATATATGTGTGTGTGTATATGTATATATATATATATATATGTTTACAGGTATACATAGATTGTGGACACAGGACCAAATTAATAGGAAGGGATGATACTTAAAAAGTGAAATTAAGAGGTGAGAGATTAATATAATGAGAGCACATGGAGAGAGACAGATTGGGGTATACTATCTCATATAAAAGAGGCAAGGGAAAATTCTTACAATGGAGGGGAAGAATAGGAAGGCAAAAAGGAATGGATTAACCTTATTCTCATTGAATTTGGCTTGGGGAGGAAGTGAAATGCACACTAAATAGGGTATCTCAGCCTACAGGAAAATAGGGCTGAAGGGGATGAGAGAGGGGATGATGGAAGGAAGGGTAGGCTAGGGGGGAGGGGAGTTGGATGCATTCACTTTTGAAAATGGACAGGATCAAAATACAGAATAGAACAAGTGGGTGGTGGGATAGGACGGAGGGAATATAGTCAGTCTTTTACAATATATCTTCTATGTTAATGTTTTCCAATAGCTACACATGTACAATACATACTGAACTGCTTGTCTTCCCAGTAAGGGTGGGTGACAAGGAAGGAAGAGAATGAATGTGTAATTCAAAGTTATAAAATCAAATGTTTAAAATTATACATATAAATATATATGTATGCATATATACATATATATATACTATTATTAATACAATTTTACATGAAATTGGGAAATAAGATATACAGGCACTGGGGCATAGAGATCCACCATGCCCTACTGAAAAAGTGGAAGGGGGTGTGGGAGAAGACATGGGAGAGAGCATATTGGAGGAGGGGATATACTGTGGGATTGCTATTTTGGGGTGGTGGCTAGGGGAAAAACGGGGAGAAAATTCGTAATTCAAAATCTGGTGGAAATGAATGATGTAAATAAGAAGTTAATAAAGCATTTGAAAAATGAAAAAAAAATAAAAGCGAAAGGGAAAATAGATGCAGGCGTGACAATATCAATTTCATCTAACAACTTGAAAGACATAAGCAAAAAAGCACTTTAACAGTATCTTTCAAGAAATTATCAAGGGAAACTGCTGTACTCTGCTGTTCTGAAACCAGAGAAAAAAATAGGCATAGAAAGAATCCACCTATTACCTCAGAAAAGATGTCTGAAAACAAGAACTCCAAGGAACATTATAGCTAAATTTCAGAACTATCAGGTCAAGGAAAACATACTGCAAGTGGGCAGGAAGAAACACTTCAAATATTAGGGCATCACCATCAGGATCCTACCAGACTTGTAGCTGTAGCATCTTAGGATCAGAGGTCATGGCAAAGGAGGTAGATCACAACCAAGACTCACTTCAGTGGCAAAATTAAGCATCAAGTGCAAAAAAATCGTCATTCAATGAAATTGACTTTCAGTTCTTTGTAAGGTGAAAACTAGAACTAAACCAAAAATGTGACCTCCAATATGACCTCAAGAGATGTATAAACAAGTAAAAATGGAAAAGAAAATAGAAGAGATTCAATAGAGCTACACTGTTTATACCCCATACACAGGAAGATGATACTTGTAACTCTAAAAAATTGAATCAGTAACAGTAGAGATAAGAGAAATAAACATAGGCAGACGGTATGGGTGTAAGGTGTATTTGAGAGAATGACATAAGGAATAAGAAATGAGAGTACAATGGGTGCAGAAGGAATGGCCAAGGTAGAATTGGGTAAATTATCTCATACAAAGAGATTAGAAAGACCTATTAGAATGGAGGGAAAGATGGGAGGGGGGATCAGTGAGCATTTTTTGAACCTTACTTTCATTAATATAGGCTCAAAGAGGAAATAACATACATAGCCAGATGACTATAGAAATCTGTCTCACTTGACTGCGAAGTAGGAGCAGAGGAAATTAAAAGAGGGGGATGGGGACTGACAGAAGGGCAGACAGATCAAAGGAGGTGGTAGACTGAAACAAAACATTCGTGATGAGGAAAGCTGTCAATGGAGAGAGAGGACAAAGAGGAGGAAGAATAGGATAGAGGTGAATGCATAGGTAATTATCACAATGGCAAATGTGAATGGCAGTAACTCTCCCATATAACAGAAGTGCATAGGAGAGAGGAACAAAAACCAGTATCCAACAATATGTTGCTGACAAGAAAACCAATTGAAGCATAAAGACACACACAAAATAATGGAAAGCCGGAAAGTTTGTATGAACTGATACAAAATGAAATGAGAACCAGAAAAGCACTGTACACAGTATCAGCAATATCATGTGATGATCAAGGATCAATGACAGCTTTTCTCAGCAACATGATGTTCTGAAAAAAGTACAAAAGACTCATGAAGAAAAATTCTATTCATACCCAGTTAAAGAACAGATGGACTCTGATAGCCCATCAAAATATATATTTTTTCATTTACTTTATTCATTGTTATATTTTGTTATACTTTTGTTCTGTTTCTTCTTCTGTAATGCTGAAGAATATGAAAATATATTTTACATGATAATATATGTATAAACTGTGGCAAACTGCCTACTGCTTTCAAAAAAGGGGAGGGCAGGAAGGGAGGAAGAAACATAAGGAAATCAAAATCATATTAAAATGAATGCTAGGGGTGGCCAGGTACACAGCAAGTAAGAGCACTTTCAGGATGACCTGGGATTGAATCTGGGCTCAGACACTTAGCACCCACCCAGAAACATCTGGCCATGTAACCTTAAGCAAGTTATTTAACCCCAATGGCTTTAAAAAAAATGAATGCTAAAATTTTCTTGATTTATAATTGAGGGGAAAAGTAAAATACTAAAAAATGAAAGGAAACCGAAAAATATGGAAAGATTTACATGAAAGACACAAAGTGAAATGAGCAAAACCAGAAGAACCTTGTACACACTAACAGCATTATAGTATATTGATTTACTATGAATAACTTTATTATTCTCAGCAGCAAAATGATCCAAGACAATCCTGTAAATCTTATAATGAAAGATGATGTCTTTTTCCAGAGGAAGAACTGGTAAAGCCTGAATGTAGAATAAAGTAGGGTTTTTTTTCTTAATTTTATTTTTCTTAGAGTTTTTTGTCTGTGTTTTCTTTAACACTACGACTAAGGTGGAAATGTGCTTTACATGATGACACATGAATAACCTATGTCAAATTCCCTGGCTTTTGGGGGCAGAGCTCAGATGGAAGAATAGAAGAAGGGACCTGTTGAGCTCTCCCTTCAAACCCCACAAAATACCTGTACAAAATGGCTTTAAACAAATTCTAGAGCAGGACAAGCCATAAAATGACAAAGCGGAACAGATTTCCAGTCTAAGACAATCTGGAAGGTTGACAGAAAGGGTCTATTGCATGAGGTTTGGAATGGAACACAGCCCAAATTAGGCCACGTCAGCATATGTGGAACTGGAGCAGGCCTCTGGGCACTGAATCACTCACTGCAGCTGTACCAGTTTCCATACTCAACACACAAATGCTTAATACAGCTTCAAAGTTTAGTGGGGAAGGTTTCTCACTTGGGTTAGAGAAGAGCGTGGTCCAGCCCCAATCCCAGCCCCAGCACGGGGGTGGCAGTGGATGCTTCTAGAGCTCTTTACCTACAGACGGTGGTAGAACCAAAAGGCTGATCTAGATCACAGTTCTAGGTGGTGGTCCTGGTGCAAGAAGGAGATTTTACATGATGTCACTGGTGGCAGTTGTGCAGAGGCAATCCTCCTCACTGTTTCAGGACAGAAAAGAGAGCTGGTGGTTGCTCACAGACCACAGTGCAAGCCAGGAGAAGAATAAACACCTTTACTTTCATCATTCCATTTTAGAGGAAATGTGAATTAACAGGGTCCTAGAGATACCTCTGAAAACAGCTGCACAAAAACCCTGAAACTCTGGGAAGTACACCCTCCACTAAAAAAAAAAAATCTCAGAAGACAAGTACCTGATTGAATAAATGAGCAAACAGGGAGAAAATAAGACTACAGAAGGTTACTTTCTTGGTGGAAAGATATTTTTTTATGTTCTTGGTGAGGAATAAGATCAAAGCATACAACTGGAAGAAGATAAAAGCATACAATTAGAGGAAGACAGAAAGGTCCTGGCTTCTGCATCTGTAGTGTCCAAGAAAAATATGAAATGTTCTTAGTCCATGGAAGAGTTCAAAAAGTATTTTTAAAATCAAGTAAGAGAAATAGAGGAAAAATTTGGAAAGAGAAATGATAGTGATTCAAGAAAATCATGAAAAAAGAGTCAACCATTCGCTAAAAAAGACCCTCCCAAAAATACTGAAGAAATTAACACCTTTAAAAATAGAGTAACCCAAATGGTAAAAAGAGATACAAAAAGCCTTAAGAAGGGCTTCTAAAGCTGAAGTGGCCAAATGAAAAAGGAAGTTCAAAAATTTTCTGAAGAAATTTTTTCCTTAAAAAATAAAATGGAGTAAAGAGAAGGCAATGATTTTATGAGAAATCATGCAATTATAAAACAAAACCCAAGTAATGAAAAAATAGAAGAAAATATGAAATATCGCACTGGAAAAACAATTTAACTGGAAAATAGATGCAGGAGAAATAATTTTAAAAATATTGGACTACCTGAAGGTCATGATAAAAAAAAACGCACCTAGATGTCAAATTCCAAGAAATTATCAATGAGGCACAGACTAGTCAGAGATGACTTCAGGAGAATTAATCATGAGCAAGTGTGGTGGCTTCCAGACTTGTCAAAACATACATGCCAAAGTGAAAGTAAAAAGTCAGTGGGGAACTCTTTTGGAACCAGGTGACAGAAGAGCAAGGTCCAGCCCCTCATCCCAGGGTGAGAGGAGGTGAAAGTATTGCAGTTGCATCTGTTGGTGTGTGGCTACCGTCAGAGCTCTGGGTCTGCAAATCATATGGGGACCAAGTGACCATTCAGAGGGTAATCAGTCTTGCTTTGAGGTGCTTGTATCTGGATCATGGTCTTGGGTTATGCTTGTGGTCTGAGTGGCCAATGTGCAAGAGCCTGGGGTGTCTGTAGAGAGGGAGCTCTCCTCATAGCTGTGAAAACATTTGCAGAAAAACAAGCAATTGAGACACAGCTCTCTCTGCTCTGGAAGCAGAGTTCTACTATGGTAAAGAGCTGAAAAGTCTAGTAATTGCCTGGCAAGATGAGTAGGCAGAAGAAGCACAAGCAGACCATAGAATCCTTTTTTGGGGGGAAAAGGATCAAACCATGGACCCAGAAGAAGTAAAAAAAAAAAAGGCAAACCTCGTGCATCAAAAACTTCCCCCAAAATATTATCTGCTTACAAGCCATGGAGGAGCTCAAGAATGATTTTTAAAATCAAGTAAAAGAAGTGGAGGAAAAATTATAAACAGAAATGATAATGATGCAAAAAAAAACATGAAAAGGCAACAACTTGACTGAAAAAAATAACAGACTAAAAAAATACAGTACCTCAAATGGCAAAAGAGGCCCAATAATCCAATGAGGAGAAAAATGCCATAAAATGTAAAATTCTTCAGATGGAAAATGAATTTCAAAAAATCATCAAAGAGAATAATTCTTTCAAAATTATATTAGAGCAAATGGAAGATAATGATTTTATTAAAAAAAAATTACGATATGAACCTGATGCAAACAAATGAAGAATAGAAGGCAATTTGGAATATCTCATTGGAAAAACCACTGACCTGGAAAATAGATCTAGGAAAGATCATTTTAAAAATATTGGAATACCTGAAAGCCATAATCAAAACAAGAGCCTAGAAATCAATTTTCAAGAAGTTCTCAAGGAAAATTGTCCTGATATTCTAGAATCAGAGGGCAAAATAGAAATGGAAAGAATTATTTTTGACCAGCCAGCCAATTCGGAGCTGAGAGTCCCAGCTCCACTTTTAGCAAGATGGTGGGTGGAGCGAAACCGCAGCACCAGACACTCAGCTGGAGCACAGGCTACTTGGGAAGGATTAAATATATTGCAATGATGCCTGAAATAAACACTGACAATCTTGATGAGCAGCAAGTTTAGCTCCCTGCAGAGATGTGCGTTTTTAATGATGAAAATTATAACAAGATTGGTGCAGAGCCTAAAAAGAACTGCCACCTGAAGGAAAACATTGATAAAGGATAATTACATAGAGTTTGTATTGTCTTCTTATTTAATATTGAAAATATATTATTACTGTAGCAGAGATCAGATTCTAAAATTACTTTTTCAGGCTGTTTTACAAACACTTGATCCAGTTATCCACTAAACAAACCAGTAGAACTGGAAGAAAATAATCCCATAGGAGTAAGGCGGGCAGCTCAGAGACATTTAAAGGCTGAAATAGGAATCCCCATGGAACAGGTTTCTCCACAAGATATTTCCTCTCTAACACGAATCCACTACAACGCAAAATCTGATGGGATTTTGGGAGAACATGAAGTTGATTATATCTTGTTTGTGAAGAAGAATGTAACCCTAGATCTAGATCTTAATGAAATCAATAGCTACTGTTATGTGACCAAAAAAGAACTAGAAGTCCTGAAAAAAGCAACTAATGGTGAAATTAAGATTACACCCTGTCTCAAAATCATTGTCCAGACTTTTCTTTTTAAATAGTGGTACAGCTTGAATCATTTGAATACATTTGTTGAACATGAGAAAATTCACAGAAAGTAAAATGTGGGTCTATAAAACCCCATATTAAAGTCATTTTAAAATTACCTTGTTCCCTCGTTCTCTTTTATGAGGACCATCATAGATGATATGCAGTTCGAATATGTAGAAAGACCACTGGCTAGGTGACTGTAAATTGTAAGTCTTAGGAGTACACATGGACAAAAGGTCCATAAAAATGGAAGATTCATTTGTTTAAAAATTAAACAAAAACCACACATGCTTGTACACACACTCACAATTTAGCTAGAATAAATTTAACATGTGCCTAAAAATCTATTTGTGGCAAATGTACATGAATTAAGTTTTTTTTTCATTTTTCAAATGCTTTATTAACATCTGATTTACATCATTCATTTCCACCACATTTTGAGTTACAAACTTTCTCCCCTATTTTCCCCTACCCATGGCACCAAAATAGCAGTCCAAAAGGATATCCCCTCCTCCAATCTGTTCTCTCCCATATTTTCTCCCATACCACTTTCTACTTTTACAATAGGGCATGGTGGATCTCTATGCCCCAGTGCCTGTATATCTTATTTTCCAATTAACTGTAAAATAGTATTAATAATGGTATATATACATATATATGTATATATATATATATTTAAACATTTGATTTTAAAACTTTGAATTAAAGATTCTTTCCCTTCCCCCCTTGACACCCACACTTACTAGGAAGATAAGCAGTTCAGTATAGGCTGTACATGTGTAGGTAATGCAAAACAATAATATAGTAGATATATTGTTAAAGACTAACTGTATTTCCCTCCCTCCTATCCCACCTCCCACTTGTTCCATTCTTTATTTTGATCCCATCCCTTTTCAAAAGTGGATGTTTCCAACATCACTTCCCCGAAGCCTGCCTTCCTTTCCATCATTCCCCCTCTCATCCCCCTCTCCCCTATTCTCCTGTAGGGTGATATACCCTATTTAGTGTGTATTTCATTCGCTCCCCAAGCCAAATTCGATGAGAATAAGGTTGACCCACTCCCTTTTGCTTTCCTATTCTTCCCCTCCATTGTAACCACTTCCCCTTGCCTCTTCTATATGAGATAGTTTACACCATTCTGTCTCTTGCCATCTCCTCTCATTATATTCCTCTTTCATCTCTTAATTTCACCTTTTAAGTATCATCCCTTCCTGCTAAATTGGTCTTGTACCCTCTGTCTATGTATACCTGCAAACATATATACACACGTTCACATATGTATTCATATGCCCACAAACCATATATATATATATATATATATATATATATATATATATATATATATATACATGTGTGTGCATGTGTATGTATATATGTACAGGTATATACTTCTATTCCTTTCGACTATTTTCATTTTGAGAAAAGTTTCATCTGTTACAAATATTGTTTTTCCATGGAGAGATGTTAATAGTTCAACTTTCATAAGTTCCTTATGATTTCTTTTCCCTGTCTACCTTCTACCATGCTTCTCGTGCTTCTTGTATCTGAATGTCAAATTTTCTCTTCAAATCTGGTTTTATCATCAAGAATGCTTGAAAGTCCTCTATTCCACTGAATGACCATATTTTCCCCTGAAACATGATGCTCAGTTTTGCTGGGTAGGTGATTCTTGGTTTGAATCCCAGCTCCTTTGACCTCCAGAATATCATATTCCAAGCCCTTTGATCCCTCAGTGTAGAACCTGCCAAATCCTGGTTATCCTGATTCCATTTCCACAATATTCAAATTGTTTCTTCCTGGTTGCTTGTAATATTCTCTCCTTAATCTGGGAATTCCAGAGCCTGGCTATAATATTCCTAGGAATTTTCTTACTGGGATCATTTTCAGGAGGTGATCGTTGGATTCTTTCAACTTCTATTTTGCCCTCTGGTTCAAAAATGTCAGGGCAGTTTTCTTTGAGAAATTAATGGAGGATGATTTCTAGGGTTTTACTTTTATCGTGGCTTTCAGGTTGTCCACTAATATTTACATTATTTCTTCTGGATCTATTTTCCAGCTCAGTGCTTTTTCCC
Organism: Petaurus breviceps papuanus; assembly: GCF_028583685.1. NCBI lineage: Eukaryota > Metazoa > Chordata > Mammalia > Diprotodontia > Petauridae > Petaurus > Petaurus breviceps. The sequence goes on from NW_027185653.1 coordinate 8,802,648, forward strand.
ATGAGATATTTCACATTGCTTTCTATTCTTTCATTTATTTGGATCTTTTTAACAGCATCTTGATTTCTCATAAAGTCATTAGCTTTCATTTGCTCCAGTCTGATTCTGAAGTAAAGATTCTCCTCATTGAGCGTTTCAGATTCTTTTTCCATCTGGCAAATTCAGCTTTTTAAGGCATTCTTCTCCTCATTGCATTTTGTGCCTCTTTTGCCGATGGAATTAGTCTATTTTTTAAGGTATGATTTTCCTCAGTTAGGCTGGTGACTCACAATTCATAATTTTCTTCCATCGTTCTCATTTCTCTTCCCAATTTTTCCTCCACTTCTCCTATCTGCTTTTTAGGGCCCTCTATGGCCTGTAACTAGCTCATATTTTCCTTTGAAAGTTTTGGTGCAGGAGTTCTGACTTCACTGTCTTGCTCCTGATCCATTCTTTGCTCCTTTTTGTCTCCAAAAGGGCAGTCTAATGTTGGAATCTTCTCTCTGCTTTGTTTCCTTTGCCTGGTCATGTCGCCCCTCGTTCACTTGACCCCTGGCCTTTTTGCCACAGTAGTCCTCTGCCACCATGTAGGGGAGCTTTCGTCCCAAATGCTGGGGTTTTCCCAGCTGCTGGAGGTATTAGATGGGTGACCTCTCTGAAGCCTCCACATGCTCTGGCAAGCTGGACACATGCCCCAGTACCTCCACCCTATACTGAAATCCAGATCCCAGCAAGTTAACGCAAAAGCGATTACCCCTCAGACTGGTTGCTTGGTGCCCCTACAGTCTCCAGGACAGGAGCTGAAGCTGCCATGCAGCACTGGCTGGCTGTACCAGCATCTGAAAGACTTCTCGCCCCAGGGGCAAAAGCCACCCACTCCCACTTACTGGGTTCCAAAGTCCAGACTGCACTGACCTCTCACTTTGTCCTATGTATCTTTGTGTTGATAATTCTGGAAATGGCCACAGCTCCTGCTGATCTGGAGTCCCTCCAGCTGGAGGCTGCTCAGGCCCACCCTGGAGCTAAAACCTCTGCTCATGGGGCCTGGGCTTGGCTCCCAGAGCATTTCACTGCCTGGTGGCCTGCCAGGCTGTCCTCAGCAGGAGGTTAGCTTCTCTGTGTCATTTTTTTGGTTCTGCAGCTCCAAAGTTTGCTCAGAGTACCCTTTATACATTTATTGGGAAAGGTGGAAGCCAGAGCTGCTTGGAGGTTGTTTTTCTATTCTGCCATCTTGACTCTGCTCTGGTCATCCCAGGAATTAAGTTTTAAGATGATTAGGACAGACCTTTTTCAGTATCTAGGTTTCTATGGTGGTTCAGATAAAAGTATATTCTAAAGGAAGAATACATTTACTTCTAAAATATTGAATGCCTTCTTATCTGCTTGGCTATTTTGAAACATGCTGAAATAATTTTGGTTTAACTACTAAATCAGTACAGCAGGTTCTAAGGAAATTGCTGGTGTCTCAAAGGTTTGGTTTCTTTACCAATATTCTGAGTGAAAATGCAGGTTAGTCATTCTGGAACCTGGTCTTTATAAAAAAGAAGAAAACAACATTTTACCACTGCTTTTCATATAAATACTTGAATTAAAACAGCACTCTTCCAGGGAAAAGTCATAGGAAAACAACCTTTTTAAAAGTTTGTCAGGTAGGCAAATTTTCATGGAAAAGTTTCAAAAATCAAAATGACTACTGCTTTTCGATCACAAAATGTAGAGAGCATTACTGGATTGTAGAAGAGAACAAAGTCTGATTTCTATTTTGAGATAGTGTAAAGTAAGACATTCAGTGAACCAGCCTGACCCAAGTGAATATAAGTTATTGAGGTAATAATATACATGGTTTTAGATTCTACATTCTGTTTTACTTGAATACCATTTGAAATCTTGGGAGATTCTGTTAACCATGAAAGTTACAGTCTAACAAAACCTGTAATACATACTAGAGGGTTGGGGGAGAATCATATATCCTTCAACTTTAACATGTATTTATTTATATTTTCTAATGATTATTTTCAAACATTTTTGTCCTGCTAATCTGGAGACAGCATGACATGATGGATTTATTTTACTAAACGAAGTACAAAAATTAAAAAAAAATCACATTCTATAAAAAGAAAATTAATTTAAAGAAATCACAGATCTCCCATTGAAAAATATGCCAAAGGAAAATTCCTAGGAATATCAAATTCCGGAGTTCTCAGCTTATGGAGAAAATATTACAAGCAGTCAGAAAGAAAAACAAATTGATTATTGTGAAAACACAATCAGGATAACATAAGATCTAGCAGCTTCTACATTGAGGGATAAAAACCTTGGAATATGATATTCTGGAGGTCAAAGGAGCTAGGATTAAAACAAAGAATCACCTACCCAGCAAAACTGAATATAATGCTTCTGGGGAAGAATATGGTCATTCAATGAAATAGAGGATTTTCCAGTGTTCTTGATGAAAACAAAACAGAGCTGGAAAGAAAATTTGACTTTCAAATACAAGAATAAACAGAAGCATGAGAAGGTAAATAGGGAAAAGCAATCATAAGGAACTTCTTAAAGTTGAAGTATTTACATTTCTACATGGAAAACTATAATTGTCACTCATTAGACTTTTCTCAGTATGAGGATAGTTGAAGGGAATATATACATATATATATATATATATATATATACACACATACACAGAGACACAGAGATGTATGTGTATACAAACATATATCTGTATGTATAGGAAAGGAACATGTATGTAAATACATATGTGAGTGTATGTATATGTGTGAACATTTATATGTTGAAAGAGGGCACAGGATTAGTTGAATAGGAAGGGATGAAATCTCAAAATAATATTAAGAGATGAGAGAATGATGTAATGAGGTAAGGAGAAAAGTAGAGATATAATAGGGTAAATTATCTCATATAAAAGAGGCAAGAGAAAACTGTTACAATGGAGAGGAAGAGCAGAAAAGGGAAAGGGTCAACCTTCTCAACAAATTTGCTTTAAAGAGGGAATAACACACATATTTATTTGGGTATCTTACCCTACAGCAAAGTAGGGGGGAAGTGGATGAGAGGGTGGATGATGGAAGGGAGGGCATACTGGGGGAGAGGGTAGTTAGAAGCTCCCACTTTTAAAAAGAGACAGGGTCAAAGTAACAAATAGAATGAGTGGGGGGCTAGATAGGATGGAGGGAAATATAGATAGTATTTTACAATATCCCTACTATGGAAATATTTTCATAACTACAAATGTAGAACCTAAATTGAATTGTCTTCCCAGTGAGGGGGGATAAAGAGAAAAAAAAATTGGAAATCAAAGTTTTAAAACCAAATCTTAAAAAAAAAAAATTTACACTCAATTGAATAATAAGATATATAGGCACTGGGCTATAAAAATTCATCTTGCCTTACCACAAAGTTAGAGGTTTGATGGGGGAGGATATAAGGGAGAAGATTTGAGAAAGGGGTATTCAGCAGGCTTGCTTTCTTCGGGTGGAGGTTTGAGGTATGATGGGGAAATTTCATAATTCAAAATCTTGTGGAAATGAATTTTTGAAAACAAAAAAGGAAGAAATTATCAAGGATAACTACTCTGACATTCTAGAACCAGAGGGTAAAATAGATATTGAAGAATTGACCAAACTCATGAAAGAGATCCCAAAAGGAAAATTCCTAGGACTGTTGTAATATATTCCATACTTCCCAGGTCAAGGAGAAAATATTACAAGCAGCAAGAAACAACTGAAGTATTTTGGAAACACAATAAGAATAACAAAAGACTTAGAAGCTTCATCACTAAGGGATTAGAGGGCTTCGAATCTGATATTCTAGAGTTCAGAGGAGATAGGATTAGAACCAAGAATCACATACCCCACAACAATGAGTCTAATACTTCAGGGGAAAAATGGAATTTCAATGAAACAGAGGATTTTCAACATTCTTGAAGAGAAGATGAGAGCTGAATAGAAAATCTGACTTTCAAATATAAGAATCAAGAGAAACATTAAGAGGTTAGCAGGAAAGAAGAGCCATAAGACACTCTTTAGTGTCAAAATGTTCACATTCCTCCATGGAAAGATGATCTTTGTAACTCTTGAGACATTTCTCAGTCTTGTGGCGGCTAGAGGGGATTATGTGTATGGGTGCGCTTGTGTGCCCATGTGTATGTGTGTGCATGTTATCTATGGTTATGAATATAGTGTGCATATGCATATGTGCATTATATATGTATGTATATATGTTATTATCTATATATACATGCATACATAAGTACATATATACAGACGGCATGGTGTGAGATCAATATGAAGGGGGGATACCTAAAAAATAAAATTAAGTGTTATGAGGTATTTACTGGGAAAAAGAGAATGGGAGATGGTGAAAGTAGCAAGCCATCTCACATGAAAAAGACAAGAAAGAGCTTTTAAAATGGAGGGGAAAAGAGAGGGGGTGAGAGGGAATAAGTGAGTCTTCCTCTCATTGTATTTGACTTAGGGAGGAAATAACACTTGATCAGCTATGGGAATTTATTTTACCATAAAGGAATGCAGTAGCGAAGGGGATAAAATAGGGGGGATAATAGAAGAGCTAGCAGATTGAAGGAAGGGGTTATGAGAAGCAGACTTTTGTGGATGGACAAGTCAAGAGAGAATGGAATAAATGAAGGGCAGGACAGGATAGAGGGAAATGTGATTAGTCTTTCAGAACATTAATGTGATGAATGTGTTTTGCATGGCTTCACAACTATGGCCTATATAGGAATGCTTGCTTTCTCAATGAGGATAGGTGGGGAAGGAGGAAGAGAAATAAGGTGGAAATCAAAGCTTTAAAAATGAATGTTAAAAATTGGTTTTGCATGCAACTGGGAAATAAGATGCACAAGCAATGGGGTATACACATCTGTCTTGTCCTACAGGGAAGTAGTGAAAGGGGGAAGGGAGAACAGGGAGGGGTGAGGGAAGGCAGGGCAGATTGAGGAAAGGGGTGGTGAGGATGCATACTGTCCTGGAATGGGGCAAGAGGAGAAATGGGGAGAAAATTTGGAATTCAAAATATTATGGAAGTGAAAGTTGAAAGCTGAAAATGAATAAATCAAGTAGTATTTTCTCATAGAGGGATTGGGAGAGGGAGGGAAAGAATTTGAAACTCACATATTTGAAAAAAATGAAATTGCTTTTTGCATGTAATTAGTAAATATAAGATATGAAATAAGATAAAACAAGAAATTTAATGAGATGATAAACAAAAAATGAAATTCAGCACTTAAATAGAATTTTATGGGAATGGGCTATTATGATTGATGTCAGATTATTACCCTTCAGGAATTATATATATATATATATATATATATATATACACACACACACATATATATGTGTATATATGTGCATGTGTGTATATATATACACACACACAAATATATATGTGTGTATATATGTGCATATATATATCAACTGTCAAAGGCACATTTCAAAAAAATTAATTTGCCAATATGATATAGTAAATGTACTTTGACCTTAAAATTTCATAAACAATTATGAAGAAAAACATCAATATTATATATCATACCTAAGGAAATTTTACCAAGAAAGTTAATTCAGAAAAATGGTATAAGCAGTCAAGATTGTGCAGTAAGCAGAAGGTCCCTGTCCCTCCCCCTTTTCATTTTTGAACACCCACAAAATAGCTACCCAGAGTAGATACTGCAAGAGCAGAGCCAGCAGAAATATGGGGTGGAACAGTTTTGTTTTGTTTTGTTTTTTTAATACAGGAGACTTAGAAGATCAACAAAAAGGGTAAGTGTCACTTGTGTAAAAGGGGAGGGAGAGCAGGTGATCAAGTAAGCTGGCAGCAGACTACACTTCAGCAAGCCAGTGGGGGGTCCTGACACCAAGGGGGTGGAGCAGGCAAATGTCAACACCAGGGCCCTGACATGCCTTATTACAGTTACAGAAAGCAGTAGACTCAAGCTCAGAGAATCACCATGGGCACCACTGTTTTGGGCCGTCAGGTTTCTTTCAATGGCTAGATTTCCATTTGCTCTGATACAGTCCAGGAAGGGAAGATGTCCTCCAGTGGCCAGACCTCAACATGATTCAGCAGAGCCCAGAGCAGTCAGGCATTTTCTACTGCCAGATCTCCAGGTGCCTGAGAGCAGCCTAGAGTAAACAGGCATCCTCCAGATGTTAGAATCCCATGTGCTTCAGTAAATCCCTATAGTAACACAGGAGAGATACCACCTCTGGACCCCAGTTCAGCACCAGAAAAGGTGCCAGACATCTATAGTCTCCACCTGCCAACACCTAAGGACCCTGGGCACAAAGCTAGTGACCTGGCCTTCGTCCCCAGCACAAGAAGCTTGGGACAGAATCCCTAGTGCTCTAGCAGGAAAGTTCAGCTTTACAAACTAGGAAATAGGCAATCAACACAATCAAAGAGAAAAAAAGACAACCTTGATCATAGAGAGCTTTTATATTGACAGAGAAGATAAAAATACAAACTAATATACATACATCCGAAAACCCAAAAGGAAATATGAATTTCTCTCAAGCCAGAAAAACTTTCTTAGGAAAACTCCTGAAGGATTTTAAAAGTCAAATAAGAGAGGAAGAAGAAAAACCTGGGAAAAGAAATGAGAGGTACTCAAATAGGAGTCAATAGCTTATAAAAAGAAGTACAAAAATTGGCTGAAGAAAACAATGTTTTAAAAAGAAGAATAAATGAAAAAGGAGGTACAAAAGTTAACTGAAGAAAATCATTTCTTAAATATTCGAATTGGGCAAGTGAAAGCTAATGGCTCTGTAAAACATCAAGAATCAGTCAAACAAATCAAAAGAAAGGAAAAAAAAGAAAGTAAAACCTAAAATTGATGAAACAACTCTCCTGGAAAATCCATCCAGGAGAAATAATTTAAATAATAAATAATTTAAACAATAATTTAAGAATTATTAGTCTATCTAAAAGCCATGACTTAAAAAAAGAGCATTGAAAGACTCTTTCAAGAAATTATCAAGTTGAAATTTCTGTGATGATAAAAATATAATTAATGAAGGGGTGAAAAAAAGATTGTACTGGGAGATGAGGAAAAGGGAAGAGTGTTAAGGTAAAGAAAATAGGTTTTTTTGCTGGTTTTCTGGATTGAGTTCAAAATAATCAAGTACCTTTGAGCCTCACCTTTCCAATCAAGAGTCTTTGATTGGAAACAGTATACATTGCATTCCCTTTATGAGGTTTAAGGGAATTTTAAAAACCTTCCCTTTCCCTTAATGTAATGACATGAGAGACCATGGTGGGAGGAGCTTGCAAAAAACATGGAATGGAAGAGCAGATAAGAGCAGGAGCAGAGCTGGGAGTAGGCAGAACTGAGAGGTAATGTCTGTGATGTTGGTACACTATTTATCTGTGTTATTTCTCAGACAGAAGTCTTGTCTGTTGTTCTGTGTTTATTCCTCAGAGAAAAGCCCTTTCTGTTGTTTTGTATTGGTTTCTCAGACAGAAAATGAATAAGCCAAAAACAAATTCCCTAAGAAAAAATCTCTAGGGCCAGGTGAATTTACAAGTGAATTCTAGCAAACATTCAAATAATAATTAATCCCAATACTATATAAACTATTTGGGAAAATAAGCAAAGGAGTTATACCAAGTTCTTTTTATGATACAAATATGATGGTGATACCTAAACTGGGAAGAACTAAAACATAAAAAGAAAATTATAGACCCTTATTGTAAATGAATATCAACACAAACACTTTAAAGCATATATTAGCAAAGCATTACAGCAACTTATCACAAGAATAGTACAATGTGACCAGTTATGATTATACCAGGAAACCAGGAAAGGGCTGGTCCAATAACAGCAAAATTATCAACATAATTGACCATATAAATAAAAAAAAATGAAAAAAGCTTTTGACAAAATGTAGCACTTGTTCCTGTTAAAAAAAAACATGCTACAGAGCATAGAAATAAATGGAGCTTTCCTTAAAATGGTATATATCATTTCTCTAAAACCATCTGCAAGCATCAGATATAATAGGGATAAGTTAGAAGCTTTACCAGTCAGATTGGGTGTGAAACAACAATGTCCATTATCACTATTATTATTCCTTTTTTATTAATAATTTATTTTAGTCAACATTTAATTCCACAAGATTTGGGGTTCCAAATTTTCTCCCCATCTCTCCACTCACCCCTACCCCAAGAGGGCTTAAATTCCAATTACCTCTTCTAACAGTCTGACCTCCCCTCTAAAACCTCAAACTCCTCATGTGCCACTTCCCTTTTTTTTTGGAGGGCAAGATAGAATTCTATACACCATTGAGTGTTTATGTTATTTCCCAGCTGCATGTAAAAAAAAACCTTTTTAACATTTGTGTTTAAAATTTTGTGCTCCAAATTCTCTCTTATTCCCTCCTTACCCACCCACATTGAGAAGTCAAGGAATTCAATATAGATTATACATGTGTAGTTATAAAAAACACTCTCAGTATAGTTATGTTGTGAAAGTCCAGCTATATTTTCCTTCATCCTATCCAACTCCTCATTTATTCTATTCTCTCCTTTGATGCTGTTCCTTTTCAAAAGTGTTTGCTTCCAACAACTTCCTCCCCAAATCCATCTCCTTTAACAAGCTGTTGACTAATTTTTCATGATTATCTTGCATCACTTTTATTTCTCTTCCCTGTTTCCCCCCTTTTTCTTTAATTTGATTTGCAAAATACTTTTTTGAGCTCTTCCATGGCCTACAAACAATTCATATTTTTTTTTCTTGGAGGTTTTAAATGTATGAACTTTGACTTTGTTGCCTTCTTCTGGTTGTATGTTTTAATTTTCTTTGTCACCAAAGTAATATTCTACAGTCTTGGGTTTTTATGCTCTCTGCTTATTTTCCCAGCCAAATATTTGCCTTTCTAAATTTGCCAAGCGAGGACTCTAATTCCAGCAGGGAAAGGGCAGTGTACTGTCCCAAACTTCAGGGATTTCATTCAGCTATTTTCAGAAATACTTCTAAGGTTCTTTAAATTTTCAGTTCTTCCAAGGTGGTATGATCAAAGATGTGTTTACTCTTGTCTTAACCTATGCTCTGTTTTGCAACTGTGAGGAATATTTCATTTCCATTGCACCACAATTTCAAATATGCCAGAACTCTTCACCACCCCCATGATGCCTATCCAAGACTGTGACTCACATAGACACAGGGCAAAGCAAGAGAATACTGACTCACTGCCAGGAAAGAGATGTCAGGAGTCTTCATCTGATGAGCAGGTCAATCCAAATACTGTGGGTTGTGAGCTGCAGAAGCAGCAGCAGCAGCAGCAGGTGTTCTTCCCCCTCCACCTCTGCAGTAGTATAAATTGTTTTGAGTCATTTTTCACAGGTATAGGCAGGGGTTTGGGGGAGAGCTCAAGCAAATTCCACTTTTATTGAGCCATCTTGGCTCCACCCCAACCTCTGTATTCTAATGCTAAACTGTTAGTCATTATTGAACTAGAAATGTTAAATTTCACAATAAGAAAAGAAAAATCAATGGAAGGAATTAGAATAGGCAAAGAAGAAACAAATTTATCACTCTTTACAGGTGATTTCATCTAGTACTCACAGAATCCTAGAGAATCTATGCCAACAACAAAAAGCTTGTTGACATAATTCATAACTTGCAGAATATATAATAAATGCACATAAATGACTGGCATTTTACATCTTACAAACAAAGCCCAGGAGCAAGAAACAAAAGAATTATTCCATTTAAAATAGCTATAGACAATATTAAATGTTAGGGATTCTACCTGCCAAAACAAACCAAGGAACTATATGAACACAATTAAAAAAATGATTGTCACACAAATAAAGTCAGATCTAAATAATTGGAAATTTTTCAGTTGCTCATGGGTCTGCCAAACTAATATAACAATGATAATTCTAACTAATCAATTTACTTATTTCGTGATATACTAAAACAAAATTACCAAAACAATATTTTGTAGAGCTAGAAAAGATAATGATTTTTTTCTAGAATATTAAAGGACTTACTGAAAAGAAATGCAAGAGAAAGTGGCTTAGTCACACCCCATAAAAATACTGTCTCTAAAAAGTAGTAATCCTCACATCTATTTGCTACTGGCAAAGAAATAGTTTGGTGGACCAGTGGAATAGCTTAGTGTAATGGTAATGTAATTTGAAGACCCCTTTTAATATTGTCAAGTTAAATAGCACCTTGTTTCAAGTTAAGCAAAGGTAGCAAGTACCCAGCACTTAGTAATTGGTCAAGCCATTGTTGGGGAAAGAGAAGGTTTGAACTCCTGTATCCTATTACTGAAATAACAGGAAGGGATGAGCTGAAACTGGAAGCTAATGCTGTGTGTATGTAAGGAAAAGCCCTGGGAAGGGACAGGCAGAATTTCTTGCAACCAGCACCTGGAGGCAGAGGAGCTATGGAAGACAAATGAGAACTGAAAACTGAGTCAGAATTTCCTGAGAATTTGTGCTGGCAAAGCTCCTTCTGAAGAGGAACCCAGGAGGCTGAAAAGGAGCCCAGGAGTCCAGGAGCCCAGGAACACCACCACCCCCCAGGCTAGATAAGGTGATTCTGATTTTTTGAACACACTGCAGAAGACTGAGGAAGCATGATGAGGATGCCAAAATTTTGTCTGTTTGTGACTCGGTTCAGCCTTAAATTCCTGTGAGCAGAAATTGTGAAGAATTTGAGATAGATTGGACCCTGTGAAATTCAGTGTGGAGGAAGACTTATATGGAGAGCTGGACAAGAAACAGGGAGCTGCCTGGCTTTGAATACAGGTGATTGTTTGGTGGATTCAGGTAGGAGTTGCCTGCCTCAAGTCAAGATGAAAAGACCTCTTCTTGGGTACTGAGTAGTGATGAAATTGCAGTTGACTAGTGACCTAGGGGTGGAGCGTCTATGTATTTTCTAATGATTGTACTTAGTGATTAATGATACTCAGTAATTGATTGCTGAATAAGTGAGGGACTGAGTTAACTTAGTGTGCCACATGAGTGGAAGACTTTGACTATTGTACTTTGAGATGATTGTTCTTTGTTCAAAACTTGGTGGCCACTATGGTGTAAACTATGTGGCCATTTTAATAATAAGCTGTTGTGAATAATATATTGTGATTTTCTGCAACAATTTTATAATATTGTGAATGCTGTACCTTGGTGTTCTGTGAATGTTTTGCTTTGATTTGTTATGGAATAAATAGAGTGTTCTCTATATTGTGTAATCAGAAACTTAAAAGCTCTTCACAGTAGCATTCTTCTGGAAAGCTGCTCATGAATGGCATTACAGTTAGGTACATAAGACACAGTATTAAATGACTATACTAATCTACTGTTTGAAAAAGTTAAAGACTCTGAAAAAACTAGGCTACTGGGGGGCGTAGTCAAGATGGCAGAGTGGAAGCAGGTCCTCCCCGCTGCTCAAGCTTCCACCTTCCCCAATCCATGTAAAAAGGGGAATCTAAATAAATTTTGGAGCTGAAGAACCAACAAAATGAGACAAAGAAGCTAACCTCCCACTGAGGACAGCCCAGCAGGCTGGCAGGAATCTGCCAGCGCAGCTCTCTGAGAAGCAAGCCAAGCCCCATGCCAAAGCTTTAACCCCAGGGCAGGACTGAACAGCAACAGGGCAGGGGGACTCAAGATCAGCAGCAGCAGTGGCCCTTTCCAAATTTATCAGCATATAAATGCAAAGGACAAAGTGAGAGGTCAGTGCAGTCTGGACTTTGGGACCAGTAAGTGGGAGTGCGTGGCTTTTGCCCCAGAGCTAGAAGCCCCTGAGACTCTGGCACAGCCAGCAAGCACCATGAGGCAGCTTCAGCTCCTGGCCTGCAGAGTGTAGGAGGACCAAGCACAAGTTTGAGGAGTAATTACTCTTGCTTTAACCATCTTGATTCTGGATTTCAGTCTAGGTTGGAGGGCCTGGGGTGTGAGTCCAGCTTGGCAGAGCATGTGGAGACCTCAGAGACAACACACATCTAATACTTCCGGCAGCTGAGAAAACCCCAGCGTTTGGGGCAAAAGCTCCCCTGTCTGGTGGCAAAAAGCTCTGGGGTCAAGTGACTTAGGGGGGACATGACCAGGCAAAGGAAACAAAGCTGACAGAATATTCCAACATTAGACTGCTATTTTGGAGACAAAAAGGTGATAAGCATGGAACAGGAGGAAGACAGTGAAGTCAGAACTCCTGCAGCAAAAGCTTCAAAGGAAAATACAAGCTGGGTACAGGCCATAGAGGACCTTAAGAAGCAGATAAGAGAAGTGGAGGAAAAATTGGGAAGAGAAATGAGACCGATGCAAGAAAATTATGAAATGAGAGTCAACAGCCTGACTGAGGAAAATAACACCTTAAAAAATAGATTTACTCAAATGGCAAAAGAGGCTCAAAGAGGCAATGAGGAGAAGAATGCGATAAAAACCTGAATTTTCCAGATGGAAAAAGAATCTCAAAAGCTCACTGAAGAGAATGATTGCTTCAGAATTAGATTGGAGCAAATGGAAGCTAATGACTTTATGAGAAATCAAGATGCAGTTAAACAGATCCAAATAAATGAAAGAATAGAAGGCAATGTGAAATATCTCATGGGAAAAACTACTTACCTGGAAAATAGATCCAGGAGAAATAATTTAAAAGTTATTGGACTACCTGAGAGCCATAACTAAAGAAAGAACCTAGAAATCATCCTCCAGGAAGTTCTCAAAAAAAAAAACTGCCCTGATATTTTTGAACCAGAGGGCAAAATAGAGGTTGAAAGAATCCACCAATAGCCTCCTGAAAAAGATCCCAATAAGACAACTCCTAGGAATATTATAGCCAGGTTCCAGAATTCCCAGATTAAGGAGAGAATATTACAAGCAGCCAGGAGGATTGTGGAAACAAAATCAGGGTAACCCAGGATCTGGCAGCTTCTACACCGAGGGATCGAAGGGCTTGGAATATGATATTCGGGAGGTCAAAGGAGCTGGGATTAAATCCAAGTGTCATATACCCAGCAAAACTGAGTATCATGTTTCAGGGGGAAATATGGTAATTCAGTGGAATAGAGGACTTTCAAGCATTTTTGCTGAAAAAAACAACGTTGAATACAAAATTTGCCATTCAGTTACAAGAAGCAAGAGAAGAATGAGAAGGTAAACAGGGAAAAGAAATCATAGGGAACTTATCAAAGTTGAACTATTAATGTTCCTACATGGAAAAACAATAATTTAACTGATAAAACTTTTCTCAGTAGCTGAAGGAAAAAAAAATATACATATATATGAGGGTATATGGGTATATGAATACATATGTGAATGGGCGTATATATGTTGTTTACAGTTATACATAGATAGAGGGTACAGGACCAATTTAAGAGGAAGGGATGATACTTAAAAGATGAAATTAAGAGGTGAGAGAGGAATATAATGAGAGGAGATGGGGAGAGACAGAATGCGGTAAACTATCTCATATAGAAAATGTAAGGGAAAATGGTTACAATGGAGGGGAAGAATAGGAAGGCAAAAGGGAATGGGTCAACTGTATTCCCATTGAATTTCACTTCAGGAGGGAAAGAAATACACACTAAATAGGGTATCTCAACCCCTCCAGAAGAGTAGGGGGGGAAGCGGATGAGAGGGGGGATGATGGAAGGGAGGGCATGCTGGGGTGGAGGGAAGTTGGAAGCACCCACTTTTGAAAAGAGACACGATCAAAATAGAGAATAGAACAAGGGGGAGGTGAGATAGGAGGAAGGGAAATCTAGTCAGTCTTTTACAATATATCTACTATGTTATTGTTTTTTATTAGCCAAACATATACAACATATACTGAATTGCTTATCTTCTCACTAAGCGTGGGTGTCAAGGGAGGAAGGGAATGAATCTGGAATTCAAAGCTTTAAAATCAAATATTCAAATATATACATATATATATATCTACTTTTATTAATACTATTTTACATGTAATTGGGAAATAAGATATATAGGCACTGGGGTATAGAGATCCACTGGAAAAGTCAAAATGGGTATGGGAGAAAATATGGGAGAGAGCAGATTGGAGGAGGGGATATCCTGTGGGACTGCTATTTTGGGGAAATGGGCAGGGGAAAAACGGGGAGATAATTTCTTTTAATAAAAAAAAGTTAGGTTATTGTGCTCTTTTGCATATGGTTTACTGAAACTTTTGAATCTTTTTCAGTGGTAAACCTCTCTATTGATTAATCAGTATCAAATTATTTATATCATTATTTTGGGGGGTATAATTTAAGATCTAGTAAAAGGAGTCCATCTTCTTTCATACTTTCATTATTTCCCTTGAGATTCCAGACCTTTTGTTCTTTGAAATGAATTTTGTTATGATTTTTTTTCTCGTTCTACAAAGTAATCATTTGGTATGGCAAACTACCATGCCATTAATTTATTTATTCAGATAAAGTATAACTTTAAATATAAATAATAAATATATATATAATATAATTTAAAGTTAAATATAAATAAAACATCATTTTATGTTGACTTTCCCTACCTGAGAATAATTAATATTTCTCCATTTACTTATACTTGTCTTTATTTGTATAAAGAGCATTTTATAATTGTATTCTTATAGATGTAATGTGTTTCTCTGCAGTTAGAATCCTAACTATTACATACTTTATATAGCAATTTTAAATGGAATTTCTCTTTCTATCTATGTTGGTAACATAAAAAGCTAATGATTTGTAAGGGTTTATTTTATAATCTGCAACTTTGCTGAAATTGTTCATTGTTTCAATTAATTTTTTCATTGATTTTCTACACAATTTGTGTCTATTTTTTCTAAGTAAACCATCATATCTTGAGCAAAAAAAAAACTAAGACTCCAACTTCTGGGATACATACTCACTATTTGACAAAAACTGCTGGGAAGACCAGAAATTATGACATATATATGACAGAAACTAGACATAGGCCAACATTTTAGGCATTCTAACAATATAAGATCAAAATGGGTACATGATTTAGACATAAAGGAAAATAAGCAAATTAAAAGACCTAAGAATAGTTTACCTGTCAGATCTATAGAGAATGAAAGAATTTGTGACCACACAAAATGATACAGAACATTATGAAATGCAACAGTGATCCTTTTGACTACATTAAATTTCAAAGGTTTTGCAGAATCACCCAATGCAACCGAAATGAAATAGGGAAAAAAAATGTTGTGGAAAAATACATACATTGTCTCTGACAAGGGTGTCATTTCTCAAATATATAGAGACCTGAGTTAATTAAAATAATAATTTCCAAATAGAAAAATTGTGAAAGGATGTGAAGATACTGTTTTCAGAAGAAGAAATTAAGTCTACCTATAAGAAAAAAATCACAATTTCCTAGAGAAATGCAAATTAAAACACGTCTTTGGTACCATGTCACACCTATCAGATTGGCTAATGTCACCAAAAAAAAAAAGAAAAGAAAAAGATGATGGAGAAAATGTGTGGAAATTGGGACATTAATGTATCGTTGGTGATTTTGTGCACTTATCCAACCATTCTGGAGAACAATATGGAACTATGCCCCAAGGGATATAGAACTGTGTATAGTCTGATCCAGAAATATGATTATTAATTTTGTAACCCACAGAAATCATTCAAAAAGGGAAAAGGAGCCACATGTACAAAAAATGTTTATAGTCACTGTTTTTGTGGTGGTAAAAAAATTTAAATTGAGGGGATGACCATCAATTGGAAAGGTATTGATTAAGTTGTGGTATATGAATGTAATGTTATACTTTTGTCTATAACAAGTGGTGTGCAAACCTGGAAAGATGACCAGAACCTATAGGAGGTTGTACACAGTAACAGCAGAACTTCTGAAGGAATAACTCTTATAGACAACTCTGCACAGCAACAAAATAATCTATGAAAATTCCAGAAGTCCTGAGGTGGAATGTCCTATCAAAATCCAGAGAAAGAAGTCTGAATGCAGATGGAAGCACACTATTTTCTTTCTTTCTTGTGGTTTTCCCCTTTGTTTTGATTCTTCCTTCAAAACATGATTAATGTGGAAATATGTTTAATATAATGCTCCATGTAGAGTCAATAACAGATCGCATTTATTCTTGTGAGGAGGGAGCAGAGTGAGAAAAAAACAATTGGAAATCAAAATCTTATAAAAGTGAATGTTGAAAATTTTCAAATGAAAAAGAAAATTTTAAAAAATTATTCACTTGCTAGGAACTTCTCAAACTTAAATGAATACTAAATAATAAAATTCTAAAGTACATGTGAATCAAAAAGGAAGTCATAGAAACAATTGAAAAACTTTATCAAAGAAAATGAAAAAAATCTATAATATGCTAAAATAAAGTCTTTTGAGATGTAGTCAAAGTGGTCACTAGAGGAAATATAATTTGTTTCAAAATTCTTTAAAGAACAAATACCAGAATGAATAGATAAGTAGATTTACTGCATATATTAACTATATTTGCAGGTTAATATGAAATCAAATTTGTTTTACACATTTTGTTTAATTTAATAACTTTTTAATGAAACAAATTACAACTTGGAGATGTTTAATATAATATAATGATGATATATTACCCTAATTTTGCTTTTGGAATTTTTTTTTGAAATAAGTTTTAGAATAGTTGAACAAAATTTTGGAACAAAGACTCACAGTAGTTAATGCCAGACAGAAACAATCTTTAATTTGGCTCTGCATCATTTATTTATGCATTTTGGCTTAAAAAAAGAATAAGATGGAATTGCTATTTCAGAATAAACAGTTGTGGAAAAGAGTAGGCGAATTTTCCAAGACCAGAGACGGAAACAGTCTACAATTACAGATGGTTATCGCCAAAATGCCAGCCATGAGATGGAAGATTCGTTTTGGCTAAGGAAACAATTTGGATACTATGCCAATGGAGGGAACGCAGTACCCACTTGAATGAAATTAGAGATCTTTGGAAATATCAGAAGGAAATTGACTAATATTTCATTTGACAACTCTTCCCACTAGTTTAATAAGTTTAATAAAATATATTATATAATAATATATAAAATATTAAATGAAATTAAATTTAAAAAATAAAACATATTTAAAAACTGAATTAAATTAAAAAATAAATATTTGAAATAATAATAAAATAAAATAAAAAGTCTAATAAAAAAGTATCTTACTCCTATCTAATTGGTAAAGAGATTTTTTTTACTAATTATCTCTTTATGAGCTTCTTTTTTAAATTAAATTTTATGTTCATTTTTAGTTTACATCATTCATCTCCACAAGATTTTGAGTTACAATTTTTCTTCCCATCTTTCCCCTACCCACCAAAACAAAACAGCGATCCTACTCTATACCCCCTCCCCCAGTCTGCTCACTCCTATTTCCTCCCCCATCCTCCCTCCTACTTTCCAGTAGGGCACGATGTATCTCTATACCCCAGTGCCTGTATATTTTATTTCCCAATTGCATAAAAAATAATAATATTTTTTAAAACATTTGATTTTAAAACTTTCAATTCCTATTTGTTTGTTTGTTTTTTCCCTTCCTTCCTTGTCACAGACGTTTACTGGGAAGATAAGCAATTCAATATAGATAGTACATGTGTAGCTACACAAAACATTTCCACAGTGGATATATTGTGAAATACTATATGTCCCTCCCTCCTATAACACCCCCCACTAGTTCCACTTTCTACTTTGACCCTGTCCCTTTTCAAAAGTGCGTGCTTCTAACTTCCATCCCCCACAACCTGCTCTTCCCTCCATCATCCCCCCGTCATCCCCTTTCCCCTACTCTACTCTAGGGCAAGATACCCCATTTAGTGTGTATGTCATTCTCTCCCTAAGAAAAATTCATTGAGAGCAAGGTTGATCCATTCCCTGTTATCTTCCTGTTTTTATTGTAACAGATTTCCCTTGCCTCTTTTATATGAGATAATTTACTCCATTCTATCTCTCCCCAACTCCTCTTATTATGTTCCTCCCTCATCTCTCAATTACACCTTTTAGGCATCATGCCTCACGATTTAATTTGCCCTGTGCCCTCTATCTAGGTATACCTGTGCACATATATACATATACTAACACATGTATTCATATGCCTATATACCCTCCTATATAGACATATATTTATGTATACACAAATACAAAAATAAATACAGGTGTATACATTCCCTTCAACTATTCTCACACTAAGAAATGTTTCATAAATTGCAATTATTGTTTTTCATGTAGGAATGTAAAAAGGACAACTTTGATAAGTTACTTATGATTTCTTTTCTCTGTTTACTTCCTGATGCTTCTCTTGCTTCTTGTATCTGAATGTCAAGTTCCCTATTCAATTCTGTTTTTCTCATCAAGAATGCTTGTAAGTCATGTATTTCATTGAATGACCGTATTTTCCCCTGAAACATGATACTCAGTTTTGCTGGGTAGTTAATTCTTGATATTAATCTCAGGTCCTTTGATGCCCAGAATATCATATTCCAAGCCCTTAAATCTCTCAAGGTAAAAGCTGCCAAATCGTGTGTTATCCTGATAGTGTTTCCACAATATTCAAATTGCTTCTTCTTGGCTGCTTGTAATATTTTTTCCTTTATCTGTAAACTCTGGAACCTGGCTATAATATTCCTAGGAGTTTCCTTTTGTGATATTTTTCAAGAGGTGTTTCTTTCAACCTCTTTTTTCCCCTCTGGTTCTAAAACATGTGGTCATTTTCCTTGAGAATTCCTTGAAGCATGATTCCTAGAATTTTTTTTTGATCATGGCTTTCAGGTAGCCCAGTAATTTTAAAATTATCTCTCCTGTATCTTTCTTTTTTTTCCAGGTCAGTGTTTTTTCCAATGAGATATTTCACATTGCCTTCTATTTTCCATTTGTTTGGATCTGTTCAATAGAATCTTGATTTCTCATAAAGTCATTAGCTTCCATTTTATACAATCTAATTCTGAAGGGATGATTCTCTTCAGTAACTTTTTGAGATTATTTTTCAATCTGGCAAATTTAGCATTTTAAGGCATTCTTCTCATTGGTTTTTTGAGCTTCTTTTGACTTAGTCTATTTTCTAATGTGTTATTTTCTTTAGTCAGGTTGTTGACTCTATTTTCATGGTTTTCTTGCATCATTTCATTTCTCTTCCCAATTTTTCCTCCACTTCTCTTATGTGGTTTTCAAAATCCTTCTTAAGCTCCTCTACGGCCTGTAACCATTTCATATTTTTCTTGGAAGCTCTTGGTGCAGGAGTTCTGACTTTGTTGTCCTCCTCCTATTCCATACTTTGATCATTTTTGTCCCCAAAATAGGAATCTAAGGTTTGATTTCCATGCTTGCTTTGCTTCCTTTGCTTGCTCATGTTGTCACTGAAAATTGCTTGATTTTTTAGCTTTCTGCCACAATAGAACTGTGCTTCCGGAGAGGAGAGCTTTGTCCTAAATCTCTGGGGTTTTCACAGATGTCAAAGCTATTAGTTGGGTGCCCTCTCATAAGTCTCCACTGGCTTTGGCACCAGGTCACACACCACATGACCTCCACCCTAGGCAGTGATCTAGATCCAAGCAGGTTAAAGTACAAGCAATTACCCCTCAGGATAGTTGCTTGGTCCCCCTACAATCTGGAGGCCAGGAGCTCTGAAGCAGCCATGTGGCAGTGGCACTAATTCTCCCTGTTGGGGCAGAGGCCAGACCACACTCCTGGACCTCCTCTTTCCAAAGTCCACACTGACCTCCTCACTTTGTCTTTGGTATTTATGGGTTGATAATTCTGGAAACCTTCATCCTGCTGATGATCCCCTAAATATTTATTTTTAATTTACAAACATGCAAAGGTCATAGATAGTTATCAAAAAGAGAAATGTTGCAAACCACAGAGAAGATAATAGTAATAGATACCAAAGTAAATTTTTAAATTAAGTCAAAATTTATTTAAAACTTCAAATATCAAGAATTAAAGACTATTTAGATGATTATGAATTTCATCACAAAACAATACAAATTAAAGTTTAAATAGTTGAAATTCTGAAACTAAAGAAGAGATGAACATAAAAATTTGGAAAAAAATATAAAATGTTTAATTAAATTTTAATCTATTATATTGAACACATTAAAATGTCCTTGTTCGGTTTAGAAAAGACAGAGCAAAATTACCATGGTGAAATATGAAAAAAAAATCACAGCCATTGAAAAGCATTGGTGATCTTTGCTGATCTGTCAATAAGCACTTAAAGCATTTATTATACGTCCTTACCTTTAGGAAATTCACATCCTAAAGTAAAATAAACAAACAATAAAACATCTATGTGAATAGAAGTTCTATGAAGCTTAAGTGGATGATCATTAAACTCTAATATCATAAAGTTAGAGTTCAAAAGGAACCTCTGAAGTCATCTACACCTAGCATGGTGATCCTGTAAATGTGACTGAAAAGGAATAGTGTCTCAGGAAGGAGAATCAATTGAGAATTATTCCATAGAAACTAAATAAACAGTTTCCAGGTAATGCCAGAGTCGATATTACCAAAAACTGCAGGATAATTTGGCAGATGAGGAATTAGAAAAGGCTATTAAGTTGAGCAGCCAAAAAAAAGGTCATTGTTTAAAAGGGGAGGTGGCAATATTTTGGTATGTTTATTATATTGAAGGGATAAAATAATAATTGAGAAAATTTTTATTTATGCATATGATTATCATTGAATATGAGGAGAAATGAAAAGAGCTTATTTTTATAAATGCTTTTGCTTTCTCTGCAGGAACGACTTTGGGATTTAAGTGTAGACCCACAAAATATGGATTAGAGGGAGTTAGCTGATAGGGGATTAGTCCATTAAAAGCATGCAGATAGCAATAAAGCTTCTAGCTGCCATCAAAGTCATTATACAGGATTGTGCCAGAGCTAGTTTCAAGTAGTTGTCCACAGATAATTATTGAATTTTCACCTTGAATATTTATATTTTTGAAATTTATTTAAAAAATGACTTCAAATACAGATTTGATTTCTTGTTTCACTGATTGTATGGGCTTAAGAACATGGTGGAAAATGTTCATATCCAAAGTTTTATCATATATACTTTTTTGGGGGGGGACCAATTATGAAATATTTACCAGAACATTCCTGCCATATTCAGATGAAATATTTCCCTGAAAACTGAAAGAACAGGCAAATGTGAGTTATGTTGAATAATGATAGAGAACAAGAGAAGTGAATTCAGCGTGATTTTGATTCCTTGGTAAAATGTATAACAGATTATTAATGAAATGACTAATGCAGAACAGAATGCTATGATATTGAAGATCTAGCATAGCTTTACCATGAATTGGTCATTCAAGACTAAATATGTCTTTTTGTGAGACTGCTAAACTGTTAAAATTAAAAGGGGGAGACCTAAAATTTAGAAAAGTGTTTCATTGTTCATAATATTCTTATGGAAAAGGTATAGAGATAACAGGTAGTCCAGTGGTATCCAAGTGAAGGTTGTGACATGAGCCCAATTAGTTTATGATCAACCAATCAGAGTGTTGTTAGCCATTATTTGCTCCATCTTGCCTAGACTTGCCAATTGTGAGACTTGTTTTCAATACAGCCACAACTACACTTATCCTTCAACTCTACTGCACTCCATACTATCCCTAACCTTGAAAGCTCACCGGTTATGTAATTTGGTAAACCTTCTCCTGTACCATATTATATATACCTCCTTTCCTCCAGATCATTTAACTATCTATATGAGGGATCCTTCTGATCCCTGGACACCCAGCTATAAGAGTTCTGCCTCTACCTTTTTTTCATTTAGGTAAAAATATTACCCTGCTAATTGCCAAACAATTAATCAAATAATAATGAATGGGTTATAATATGCATACAGATCCTATTATGTTATGATTCTCTAAAAACCTATACCTCCTCTAAATTTACTATTTCTGCTATCTTGCTAACCTCTCAAGTTGTGGTCTTCAATGGAACCTTAATGTCATCTTTGACACCACATTCTCTTTCAATCTACACATTCATAATTTGCCAGATCTTTCTTTTTCTAGCACTGTGCCAATTCTTGCATTCATTTGCTTCTTTTTATTCTGTCTGTCCCCTACTAAAGAAGATACAATGTCTCCTTGTTGATTCTATGATCAAATATTATTCCTTTCCTGTTACCTTAAAATGTCTTTCTGCATTTATGATGTGCATAATTATTAGTATAAAATACACAGTATTCTTTGAAAATAGTAAATATGAGCATATTTGTGTGCGTATTCTCAATTTGATAATTTAGAGGAGAGAGCAATTAAATGTTTTTTACCATTATTTAAAATTTCTTGCACAGCCCTAAAATCTATGCTTTGCCATGAACTATTTATTTTATTTTTTATCAAAGTCTTACATAGAATACCTCACATGCTGTAGAAATTCAATAAATGTTTGTCAAATGAAAGAATGATTTAATGGACTGACCAAGTAAACTATTTGTTTCATATAATATAATTTTCATCACATTGTGTATGCATATATTTGCACACTACATACATATTTTGCAAAATAACTTGGATGTAACTCATTGTAACTCAATGAAATGTACTGAAAACTACAAATTACAATGTGCCTTTTCAAATATAATGCGAACTATCAATTATCTAATTTCAATTGTATTCTGGAAATGTTCAGCAGTGAAATATAGGTACACTACCAGCTCTTTTCTGTGGCCTAGCAAAAAGAGAAAACAGAAAAAATAACAAAGCATGAAATTATAACACTTGCATATTTTTTCAAAATTTTAATTGATTTTAGAAGGGTTCATAGTGTTTAAGTTTCTAACTTGTATAACTTACAACTTTTTTTCAATTAGAAATGAACTTGAACAAAAAATTATGAGACTGATTTTTTAGTTGCAATAGAGTTTTATGAAGAAACCAATGATTTTTATTTTATTACTGATAAGGCATATGAATAAAATATAGGCATATTGGAGTGAATCCATACACTTGTCATTTTGTTTTTTTTTCAAGGTTTTCTTACCATGTCACTTTGAAATTATAGATGACTTAAATTACTGAAAATTTAGCTTCTTAAGTTGGAATGAAAGTTGTCATACTAAAGTTGGTTTTCAGTTCCTAACTATCTACTGAGGAAGCATTTCCCTTAGTGTAATACATGAAATGGAATTCTCTTTGACATACTTCACAAAATTTCTTCTCACACACCACTGTATACAAGTCGATAGTTATGCATACATAGGCAAAATTATACTAACACATTTAGAGGACCTACTATGTTGATAATAAAAGCAAAGCAGAATGGAAGAAATTTCTCTGAAAAAAATTCTGAATAGTATGTAGGTTTGCTGAGAATGTACTAAATATTTATGAGAGACTCAACATACATAAAAAATTAAGTGATTATTTTAGCAGAATGGCATAGAGTTTTTGGCATGTTTCATCTGCCTTCAGACAATTTTAGTAGCAATTTAAAAGTTTTCACACCTCATCACTTTATGGCAGGCACTTATTTCAAGACATTGCATAAGATGATATTAAACTTTTAAATCCTCATCAATAACTACATTAGCAATTTCAGCTTAAGCAGTTATAGTGTCACAGACTTCTCCAATTTTAAAATGTTGTCCTCTGATGAAAACAACTTGCACAAAGGTCTCACTTGTTTATGGGTTGGTTTTCTATTTAAAACCCTAGATTCAGAAATATATTCTTCAGTTTAAAAATAACTTAATGTTCTTTCCACCTCTCCAGACAGAGCTAACCTGTTAGAATATACACCACCACATATGTAGACAGGATTGATCAAATCCAGAAGTGTAGGGAATAAAAAAATATGGCTATAATGTACTGTAATGGCTTCCCGGATGGTGTTTAGAGGTTTCTGTTGTGACATTCATTAACCAAAAATTTAGGATTTTCTTTGAAAATACACCACTTCATTGATACAATGTTTCAAAGATATTTCACAATTCTACCCAGAAGATTGGAAGATTTTCAACCAATTTCTCACTCATGTGAATAAGCATTTGATTGATGTGTTTTGCAATGAGATTTGATTGTCTTAATATTAAAAGACCTGCATTCAATGAACTCAATTTCTGCCCTCAGAATTGTATTTTGGGTACTGAAACAAATTGTGTTGATAATTAAAGCTCATTTATATTTGCACAGAGAAATAGTCAAGGACTCCAAAATCTGAATAATAACTGTAATCTTTGTATTTCCTTGTAGATGTTTATGAAGATTTCATTGTCCCAATGATTTAATCAGAAAAACAAAATATATGACTAGCTACATGTTAGAAACTTAGTAATATGATCAGATTTTCAGTTAGCTTCATACTTTTGTATCCATATGTTCTTTATTACTTTCTGTTTTACTATTTTACATCAAGTCATCTATTAACTTCAAAATTATACAAGATGTGTATATAATAATATACAATAATAAGTAATCTTAGGAAAGACAATTATGGGAATGGAAATGAAAAGAACCAGAAAAGATGTGAGGTACTAGAGAAAATTATAGAGTGAGTAATTTTGGTAATATATTTAATAGAATCAAAGTGTTTTTTCCCTCTTACTACAAGCACTCTTTTAGGATTCCCATAAATGCCTTTAAGACTTTCTTTGGAAAACCTATGACTGACGTATTCCTTATGTGCTTTTCTGTGGTAAACCCAGCCTCCTTTCAAAATGTGAAGGAGGAATGGGTCCCCGAGTTAAAGCAGTATGCCCCAATGTACCCTTCTTATTAATTGGAACTCAGACTGATCTTCGAGATGACCCCAAGACTTTACAAGACTGAATGATATGAAAGAAAAACCAGTATGTGCGGAGCAAGCACAAAAGCTGGCAAAAGAGACAGGAGCACGCTGCTCTGTGGAGCGCTCAGCTTTAACACAGAAAGGCCTGACGTCATAGCCATTGTAACCCCAAAGAAACAGTGAAAAAAGAATAGGATCAAGATGCATAAACTGTTTTTTGATCACGTGAGACAGGGCTGCATTGGCCAGGAATACTATGTAGTTCTCTCCCACTATAGGAAACGGTACAGACAAGCCTCTTGCAGGTAAAGTTTAGAAGCTGAAGTCAAGAAAGTAAACTGCCTTGAGAAATCTGCGAAGTTCATGAAGAAAAGCCATCCACAGGCCAGGAAGCAGCCAACAGCATCTCAAGCAACAATCTGTTACAAATACTTTATTTCAGCTAGAAGGTACAATCTCTCAGGGGTTTCATAGTTTAAAAAGCTACAGCCACACCATGTTGCAACTGCATAAAAAAAATGCTGTAAATGGAATTGCTTGGCTCTGTAGTAATACTTCAGAAGGTCTGAATCTTCTGCTTTGACCACTTAAATTTCTGCACAGTCTTTATGGAATCTGCACAAAGAAACGCCTTCTCTTTTTGCTCCACTTATCTACCCTTGTATGTGAGCTGCTTCCTGTTCCTGTAAATCCATACAGGGAAAATGAGAAGACCAGCCACGTACCCAAAGGTGGCTCCCAGTGTACAGGAGATGGGCCAGACCTAAGGAGAGAGAGTGGGAGAGAAGAAGGAAAATGTTTTACCTTGTACTTGAGCACAAGTTCTGTGTAATCTAAACATTTCTATGAGAAAGCTTAACATGCCTTCCTAATGAGTGCCAAAACTGTAATAAGATTATACCTACATTTATTATGAACACTAAGTGCTGTACAGTTTTTAGTTAATGTGAAATTAAGATGTATCTGGACTTCTGCCAACTGTAAATTTAGTTTGATGCTCCAAAATGTGCTTGAGAATCAAGCTAAAACTTAAGTTTTCGGTCAGACTTATTAAATATCTTCCCACTTTGCTGTATATCATGGGCTCAATTCAGATCTTCAAAGCAGTTCATTTTTACCAAAAAAAAATCTTGCCCTGTTACTGTGGATATGTACATTGAATGAATAAGAAGGAATTTGTGGCTACCAAACAGAAAAATCTTTGAACTATATAAAATAGGGGTAGAGACCTAGAAGTCAAAACATGTTATGTGAAATTTGTCACAGAGCAGATGCTGTCAAACGAAGTCCTTCTGGGAACACTTCCCTGCCAAAAGAGCTAAGATTGAATGTCCTATAGGTCCCATTTCAGAATTGGTAATAGGATAATAAATACAGAGAGCTAGAATGGACTTCATGATCACCCAAACTTGTTTGTTCATATCCCCTTCTCTGAATGTTTTTCTATGCATAAAACACAAAAGATTACAAAGGAAACCAATTACTGAAATAGTTATCAAAATATTTTTAAAAATAAGTTCATGGCAACAAGGTTAAGAACCCCTGACATTTTTATGGATGGGAACACTTGGGGTTCACAGAGGTAAAGGGACTTGCCCAAGATTACAAAGGCAGTAAGTAGCAGAATCAGAATTTGAAACCAGATCATGACTTCCAGCTCCTGTATTCTTAACACTGGTCTTTTAATCAGTTTCTTGAGCCTTACAATGACAGGAGTAATGGTGTTGATTTTATTTGCCTATTGGATCACAGAATTTCAGAGTTGTAAAGGCCTTAAGAGGCTGTCTATCTAAACCATATGAGAAAAAAGATCCTCTCCTAATATAGCCTGTAAATAGCCCTCTGGCATTGTTCAAAGAGCTCAAGTAAGAGGGGGAAATTAACTATGTTCCAAAATATCCTGTTTCCTCCTTTTAGTTTTTCTTTACATCAAGCCTAAATTATATTCTCTTCAATTTCTGCCCTAATTTGTAGAATCCAGAACTGAAGATTCTATTCCACGTATGGTTTAATTTGCTTTCAGACAAATTCTGCTATAATCACTTTCCCATTTGGAACTTATGAAAATGATTTTTTGAATCCAAGTGAGTCTTTGCATTTATCCCTATTAAATTTCATTTGGCCCAACATTCTACACCATCAAGATCTCTGAATCAGGACATCCAGTGTATCAGCCATCCCTTACAACTCTGAGTCATCTGCATATTTTAAAAGCACAACATCCATGCCTCTATCCATGATAAAAATACCAAACAGCACAAGACCAAGCACAGATCCCCAGATCTCCACTAGAGTCATCCTAAGCTACCACCAAACCATTAAAAATGACTCTTTGAACCCCCAATTATTCAACTCATTCTAAATCTACCTTAGACAAACTACCAGCTAGCTGGAATGTCTTTTTTTTCCATTTCCTCCACAAGAATAGTAGGAGAGAATTCATCAAATACTTTACTAAAGTAGATCTCATTTGCTCTGATCTACCACTGTAGCAATCATGTTCGAAAATGAAATGCGATCAGTCTGGCATGTCCTATTCACATGGATCTTTCATAACCATGTTTTTTTTTTTCTGTAAGTTCACCACTTTCTGGGATTTTCCCAGGAACTGATGTCTGCTCATAATTGTCACAAACCATTTTCGTCATAATTTTAAAAAACGAGGACATACCTTCTCCGATCCTGTAGTATCTCCCCCATTTTCTTGGTATAGTTTGTACAATCTTGAGGAAAAAGATTGCTTGGATTTTTTTCATTTCATATGTATTCCTCTGTATGTATTTTAGTATACAGGAACTTCTCGTCCTGGAAGTGAATGACACAGTACTACTTTAAGGTAATACTTAGTCTTCATAACACAGTCCTCTTGGTAAAGGGACCTATTTGCTAGAGGTCCATGACAGACTAGCCTAGCACTGAATAACAACACTTTTATGTAATCATTCAAATAAGGTTCAATTATTCAAAGGGTAGTCAGTGATTAAGGCAAATTTTCATTTTTATTAAGTATTTATGAAATATATATATATATACCTCTATATACCCTCATTACTATATGTAGTATGTACTCAAATCACCTTATTGACTGTACCTCTCATATGGTATGAACATATAATCAGGCAAATTTAATCTAAGACTACTCCACCATCATTTTTTTTTACTTGACTGTAAAATGTTAACTATCCCTTTCCGTATTTCAGAGTCAGGATAACTCATCTGATTCAAGTAGCTAAAGAACATTGTAGAACATCTTCTAGTTTTTATAGCCCAAATCATGATTTGTTATATTCAATTTGATTAAATAAGGTTCCAGGTATAAGCTGATTAGTTACCACAATTAAATTGCATATTTCTGGGTAATGGAACATTAGATTGTAACCACGTGAAAAATGTTTCAGTGCTTAAATGTGCTGTCAGTCATTAAATTAATAATACAATGGCTCACCGTATGTTGTCTATAGGAAATGTTTTTTTTAATACAAAGGTTTCTGCAGAATAATAATAATAAATATTTACATCATGCTTCTCAGTTGATAAAGTATTTTCCTTAAAACAAGGCTGTGAAGCAAAGCATATTATTTCCATTTTACAGATGAAGGAAACAATGCTCAGATGGGTTAAGTGACTCCTAAAATAAGATCCTCCTTCTCAACATTCACAAAAGTAGGAAGTGTAAGAGTTGGGACTTGAATCTAGGTGTTTCGAGTCCAAGTGTAGTGTTCTTTTTCACTCTACCACTTTACAGGATTATTTTACCCAGCAAAAAAGCTATTTTTATTTAAGTTGTTCTTCATATTAACTGGAGAAATGATGACTTTGGAGTCAGAAGGCCCAAGTCTGAATATTGGCTATTTTCCATATATTTACTTGAGTGACCTTGGGCAAATCCCTCAGCCTCTCTGGGCACTAATTTCCTCACCCGTAAAGTGAAGGAGATTGAAGAGATGATCTCTATTGTCTAACTCTAAAGTCATATGAACCTATCATCTAGAACAAGAATAGTGAGCATTTACTATTTTCAACTAGGTTTGGCGGACTGCTGCTTTTAGATCATAACCATGGACAGATTTTTTTTAATAATGTGAAATGAATCTTCACAAATCTAGCTGAGCTTATTCAGAATATCCAAGCTTATTATCTAATACACTTCACAGCTTACAATTTATACACAGATGGTTCACAACTGGTTAGATTTAGCACAATGAATCCCTGAGGCAGTCGCATTATTTGAATTTGCACTGCATAGTTCCATTGGGCTAAAACCAATTGCTATATTTTACATACACAGTGCAAATTCAAATACATGCAACCACTCCTAGATGAGGAGGCAGGACACCTGAGCTCTTATTGCAGCTCTGCCATTACCTTATGCAGGTCACCTCACCTCTCTAAGGCATATTTTCCTTACCTATAAAATGAGCTCCTTCCAACTCTAAAATCCTAAAGATTTTCATTCCACTTTGGTCGCAATAAGCATTTTTAGACCATCAGGCTTTCATCTACACATTCCAAAGACAAATTATTCATTCATTATTGGTCTTTAGAGCTTTAGCAAAGATGATAATGTCATCTGTGATTCTAAGGTGCCTTAGGTTGTACTCCTTTGACCGTGATGAGTTTGGGGTGATTTGTCCCCTATTCAGAGCTTTTAAAATGAGCATTTTCTTATGGAAAGTCCTAGTTACGCTACTTTAATTCAACCAAAGATTTGGAGTTTTGTTGTTGTTGTTAATATTAGGTCACTGGAAATGACCTTTCAGTAAAATTCCAGGGTTTGAGGATTTTTTATTTTAAAGACAATGAAGGCAGTTCCTTGGAAACAAAATAAGATTATATCATAGCAATATGAGCTAATGAATTCCATTTTCAAAAGAATTAAGTTTGATTATAGAAATGCAGGAAGTAGTCCAAATAAACGTAAACTGTTCTTTTATTGCTTAATAAGTCCTTTTTCAATGAATAACAAACTTAAAATGAGTATTTTTTGCATAAAATTTAGTGAAGTTCTTAAAAATATTTTTTTTCTATTTGAAAGTGTTTTATATTCTCTGCTTAGTGCATTACCTTTTACAGCAAAGTGAACCTCAGTAGGTTAAGCTTTCAAAAATTCCAGATTAGTAGTGCCTGAATGAAGCTTTATCATTGAGTATCTCAGTAACCTTTGTTTCAAAATAGTGCTTTTCTGTGCAGTACCATTATTAAACTTAAATGCAAAATAATAGTTCTGGGTTTTTTTTTTTGGTCCCATATTAACTCCTAGATGACAAATAAAATGAATATGCAGAGTTTAGCGTGTGTGTAAATCATCAAACTTCTTATCCTGTGTAATAGTAGCCTGTATTTAAAACTAAATAATAGCCTTTTGCTATTAAAAAAAATTAAACACAAAGGGTTAGGGCCAAGATGGCTGAGTAAGAGCAGGGACTTGCTTGAGCTCTCCTCCAAACCCCTCCTAATACTTGTAAAAAATACGCTAAATAAATTATAGAACTACAGAATCCATGAAACGACAGAGTGAAAGATATCTCCAACCCAAGGCAGCCTGGAAAGTTGACAGGAAAAGTATATTGCACAGGGCTGGGAGAAGGGCACAGTCATGTGTGGGCCACAGTAGCACAGATGGGGCTGGAGCAGGTCTCACAATACTGAGTCACTGTCACCTGTGTTGGTTCCCAGATTTCTCAACCCACAAATGTCCAGGACATCATGGAAGGTCAGTGAGGGACCTCTCTGGGACTTGGGTGAAAGAGGAAGATGGTCTGGCTGGGTCTGGCCCCTGATCTGGGGTGCAGGAAGTGGCAGCAACAACAGCCTCAGCGGTTTCTTCAAGAGATCTGTGCCAACAGATGGTTGGGGGATCAAGATGTTGATACAAAACCCCTGAAGCCTGGGGCAGTACCCTTACTTTACAAAGTTTTGTGAATTGTCTTATGAAAAGTCTGGATGTTGAATGGTGCCAAGAATTTCCTAAGTGTTCTGGGTATGTTTCTTTGCTGGTTAGTTTTGTTTTCTGAATTTGGGATAGATTGAATGTGCTCTTGCCTTTCCTCTTTCCCTTTCTTTTTAATCATATACCTGCACGAGGCGCTTTCCCAGCGATGAAATGCTAAAATTCATTGACTCAGCAAAGTCAACAGATTCTTTCTTTATCTCCAATCATTCTAATTACAGTTATATTTGAATCAATAAATGAAGACCCTACAGTCTAAAGTTGAAATATTTGTTTCATGTTGTTCATTTTTCATGGAAAATAGTAGATACAGCAAGAGAAGGATGGAAAATTGAACATCTTAACTCAATAAGACTCCCTCATGTCCTTTATTCTACTTTTTAATAGAGTAGAAAGTTCATATCCTATCGGTTCACACTGAGAAATTCTTTACAACTGACACTAGCTGTCAGTTTTATGATAACTTTAATGAAATATTTTCCAGTCTAACCAGTGGGGAAAAAAGAGGTTGTTAAGTATGTAAAATAATGCTCAACAATAGAGGGGTTTCAATCAACAGGGGAGAAATTATGTAGTAATAACCAGGTTGAATTGTACTAATGCAACTGTTCTCTTCGAAAATGCCTTACTGTATCTCTTAAAAACAAGCAAACAAAAAATCTCTGGTTAAGTTTGCCTCAGTAGTAGAGAATGAGTAACAATGACTCCTATTCCAGCTGTGAACAGTTTGTTTTTTTGTTTTTGATGAGTGAGGAGTCTTACAATCTCCTGCAACTCATACTGTGATAATTAAAGCTGACACAATTCTCTTTCCAGTGTGAGAAGATACTATATAAAGATTGAGTAAACAGTTTTTTACTAGATAATTCATCAGGCAATTCCAGGGATTCATTCATTTAACACATAACCATCTATTATCCAACTATATGCCAAACTCTGTGCTACATACTGAGGATAAATAGATTATCTAGTTCACTTCCATCCTGCCAATATATGGATGGAAAAAAAATAAACCCATGGAGGGCAAATTCTGATCCATCCAAGATGATACATTTATTATGTAGAATAGCTAGGACTTGAACACAGGTCTTCTAACTTTAAATTCCTATTTCTTTCCACTGCATTAGGATTTTTATGGTTATAATGCTTATTGTACAATGCAAGTCTTTTGTATTTCCTTTTGCCTCTGTAAATCTAAGTTTCTCAAGGAAATACTATTTAATGATTTCCTCACTGATCAGGATGAATTGTGGAAAGCACTGTGAAAACTCAGACTAAAATGAATTTTATTATTTCTGTAGACTTCTACTGACTCAGTGGGACTTGCTCTTCAATATACTATGGAGTAAAAATGTTGGAAAGGGGAAAGAGACTATAGGGGGGAAAAGAAGCTAAGATAGAAATACCTTCCATATATCAAGGAAGGTAGGCAGGTTAAAATAAGTGGTGAAAGAACACATTGGGAGGTGACAAAATGGAAACAAATTCTGGCCGGCAATCCTGAACAAACCACTCCACCTCCAAAATCAAGGGATTTTCTCTGGCTATGGAATGAACATGAAATATTCTTCCTTCTTGTTTCTATCGTCTGGCGTCCTTGACTTCTTTCAAGTCATAGTTAAAACTGCACCTTCTCTCACAGTCCTTTTCCAATCCCTCTTAATTCTAGTGCCTTCTCTCTGTTTAGTAATCAAACTGTATAAATCTTGCTTGTAAATGTTTATTTACATACTGTCTTTCCCAAAAGAGGCAGGAAATGAAAACAGGTCTCCCCAAGTGTAGGTCCAGTGTGTCTCTATGCTACATTTCCTCTTCCTGCACCAGTGTAAGTCAGGATCTCCAGCAGACAGTAAACATAAATCTATTAAGCTTCTAATATGTGCTAATAGATGGGTATATAAAGAATAATAAAATGCAGTCACTGCCCCTGTAGTACCTACTTTATATGGTTGTTATAAGGATCAAATGAGATGATGTATAAAGGGAGTGCATTTCAGTATTTAAAACACTGCATGAGTGTGAGTTATCAGTGGACGATCAACGCATTTTCTCTCCCCTCTCCTTAGGTGTTTCTTGATAGAACAAATGGACCCTATGGCTTCCAAAGTAATAAGATGATACTTTTGAGCTGTTCTAACATAAGGAGACACTATAAATGATAAGTATTCCTTTCATCTTCCTCATTTAGAAAAAAAAAATCAGTTTCAAATTTTCTCCTTGCTTCCACTCATCGAGAAAGCAAGAAACAATATCTATATGAAGTCATGCAAAATATTTTTCACATTTACCATGATACCCAAAAAGCAATAAAATATAGGGAAAAAATAGGATTCACACTGCTCTCAAAATCTATCAGTTCCTTTTCTGAAAGTGGATAGCATTTTCCATCATTTGTCCTTTGAAATTGTCACGGATCATTTTGCTGTTTGATTCTTCTCTCTTTTGATCTAAATTACAAATCTTTGCATTGCGTCTACAATGAGTCAATCAGCCTGAGGAAGAAAGTGAAGTTTTATACTAATGTGAAACATTCTACATTTCCAAGGTACCCTTGATCATTACTGTGACATGGTGCACACAAAGCTTTTACCAGATAACTCCACATCAGTATAGTTCCTATAGGATTACATACCTTAACTTATTTCAGAAATTGCTTCATAAATAGTCCCAGAATTGTGAAAAATAAAGTTCACAGGTATAGATTTCTTCATTTAGCATTCAATTATATGATTTTGTTTATGTTTGGTATATGATTGAAATGACTAACAGGATAAAATTCTACGTGACTAAAGAAATACTCGAGGAAAACAGACAGCTGCAGAGTTAGGAATGAACTGAATGTTCCCACTTGAGTGCAATCATAAAGGTTCAAGTATCCGAAAAGCCCAGGGCTAGGGAAGGCACTGAGAGCCCATATATTTCTTCTCACACTTTTTTTCTAAATTATCCCCAGACTAAAGATAAGCATCTAGTCTTGTTTTCTGCTATTGTTAAAGATTCTTAAGTAAACCATTCTGTAACCTTTCTCAGTTAGCTTTCTATTTTTAAAAACCTTAATAATGAAGAAATAATTTCTTTATATTATCAAATCAACAAGTTATAGGCACTTGTTA
The DNA here is from genome assembly GCF_028583685.1 of Petaurus breviceps papuanus. Classification (NCBI taxonomy): domain Eukaryota; kingdom Metazoa; phylum Chordata; class Mammalia; order Diprotodontia; family Petauridae; genus Petaurus; species Petaurus breviceps. The sequence continues at coordinate 8,836,405 of NW_027185653.1, forward strand.
AGTGCTTACCAAGTTGCAGGCAGTGTACTAAGACGAAGGATGCAAGAAAATATATAAAAATGTTTGTTGATTTGACTTGACGTATTCAGAATTCAACATAAACTCTTTTTCTTTTGTTCTTTCCAGACTTTCCAGATCAGCCAAATACCATCTTCACCACCTTACATATTTGATGACCATTTCTTCTCCTCCAAGAGAAAAAGAAATCTCATTTTCTATTTATGTTCTCGATATGCATCCTTTTTCTCCCTGGCAGCCTTATTGCATCTCTTTCCTCAAACATACCAAATATAAAATTTTCTTTTGCTAGAAGCTTCTGGCTTCCTGGGGAATTTATGCCTCTGGCAAAGTTAGAAATACAATCAGAAATATTAATAAGAATATTGCTTTCCTTGTAAAAATAGGGTGGAGTAATTCAGATGAACCTCTATTAAACTTGGATGCATGTTGAGATTTTGGTATAAAGTGAATGCTTGGTTTGGTGGAAGATTATATATATATATATATATATATATATATATTAGAATTGTTTAAAAATGAATTTCTTTATTATTCATTATCAGAAAATGGCTTATTTGTATACCTGCTTTATGTATCTATATGCCCAGGGTCATATAAACATTTTTTCGGCAAAACGAAACCTTGACATAAGCAAACACAGTCCACAACATCACCACATTCAATATAAGGTACAGTCTGTAGTGATTCATGAGACCTCGAGGTATCTGGCTAAGAACATCAAAACCTGAATCTTTGCAATTCTTCTTAAATCTTAGTCCCCTGAGACAATTGAGTTTTGGTGACAGCTTTGTGATAATTATGATTTTTGAAATATGTTGTTCAATGTAATATAAGGGATAAGACTCTAATATCAATTCCCTTGGGCTATATGGTCCTAATGACCATAAATAAATCAGCTAAAACAGAAAATCTGATTGGATGAGACTCAAGGGCTAGCTGCAGCACTACATATTGACATCCATTTCTGAGTTTTCCAGTTACAGATTAAGACCCTCCCCCAATTTCTGGCCCTGATTAAGAAACTCTTCTCTCTGAGTCTGCTATCAGGAGACTTTCCTCACCACATCTGAATTTGATTAGGAGTGCCCCCATTCTTATATCTGGCATCAATTATCTCTTATCTATCCATCCTTAAGGTTTAAATTTTTCCTGGTTAGAACCGACTAAGAGCACAATCTCCTACCTACATTTTGCCCCTGTACACGTTTTCCTCATGTGAGGAACTCTGGCCCTGCAAGATTGAATCTCTGTCAGTGTGGACATTATGTCTCTGTGTGTCTGTATTTGTATGCATATGTGTTTATGCTTTTGGTTTTTTCTACTTAGAGAAGCAGCACATAGTAATGCTTACATTAGTTTCCCCATTACTAATTTTTTTTATAAATTCTCAAGCCTGTGCCTTTGATGCAAAATAAACAATCTTCCTTGCCTTTTAGGGAAAGAAATGTACTAATGTATTTTGGAGTGTGTATGTTGGAGGGAGAGGGGTAAGAGCCGTGGTACATAGTGATTCTATCAAACCATGTGTTTCTAATTCCAAATCCCTTACTGTATTCATTATACTTACATCAATGTGGTTGGCATTGTACTTCTTTCTTTGGGCCTTTTTCTCATTTCCAACTCATCGTAAAGCCAATGGGTTGGATTTCAAAAAGTTTATTATTATCATTATTACTATAGGTACATGTTCATTAAATTAGGAATTTGGGGGAAAATTTTTTTAGAAAGCATATAACATTCATTTCACCCTTAAGTGAAATGAGGTAAAACTATCAGTTATACAGTAATAATTGTATACCATTCAATACATGTGTCATTTTTTTTCTTAAATCTACCTCATCTATTTAATTCCAAGCTGAGACATCTCACTTCAGTATCATTATAAGTTTCCAAATTAATCCCCTGCCAGCCATCTTTACTCCCTTCAAACCATCCTACACATTACTGTCTAATTTATCATTTAAATATTTTTCTGATCTTTCCACATCCTTGCTCAAAAATCATATTACATGAATTCAAGACAACTTGACTTAATATAGTGCTTTACACACAAATATATTCCAACTGTTACTTTGATTTATGCAGCAAAAATCTCGCCTTGCCAAAACATACTTTCTTTATAATCATAGTCCTTTCACAGTCATCTCAACAACAAAAAATACTTTCTTTTATTCAGCTATTACTTGAGCGGTGCCAATTTATAATCTAAATGCAAAGTGAAATGAATGAGGTATGTGCTACCTAAATTGCTCACAGAATAAACATTACCCAATAGCTTGTTATGCAGGGAAAAGCCTGCTTAATAAAACATCTCTACACATTTCTTGGCAAATCACAAGTTTGTAAACAATTGCACCCCATAGGTCATCTGGATCACAACAAGCTAGTGGAGTGGAAAAAGAAATCAGTTTGAAACATTTGAAGTACTGTTATGCCATAATACCTTGGAGGGGGATGGAGAGACACAATTTTAAGTGAGACATTAGTAATGACATAACAGATTCAAATTCTCTTTTTTCCCAATGTAATGAAATGATCTTTTATATTTTGATGAGCAGATACCTAAGGAAAAAAGAGAGAACAATATTGCAATAGAATTCATAAATAAATGAATGGAGGAATTATTTAATTCGTTCTTGGAGTGATCCTGCAAAACAATATAAATATTATTAAATCTTCTGTATTATATGATTGTATTTACATAGGATAGAATCTGACATCATAAAGAGTGAATCCCATAGAAAAAGTAAGAACATTCTGCCATTTAAGTATAGCTCTGCATAATTGATTTGACTTCCTGAAATATTCAGTAATCTTATTTATAAAAGGTACTTGGCATTACCTACATTAAAATTTCGTTACGAGGAAAAAATTGATCTGTATAAATGGCCATTGCAGCTGTGAAGTATTACATAATTATCAACTGTGTCATAATTAGTTAATATTATCATTTATGTGAAATTTTACAGATGGTTTGATGTTACACATTTCTAATATTATGATTATTAAACTCATTATCCTAATCAATGGGAGTCAAAAATTACAAATTTAAGCAATATAGTTTTCTAATCATCCAGTATTTTGAAGAACATTTGTTAAATATTGTATTTGTATCTGTTCCTTAACTACTTCCCCTTAGAAAATTAAACAGGAATAAAGGCTTTCTGGCAATTTTCAGCTATCTGTTTTCATTGCAATTTTATACAAAATTTAACAATCATAAACACACATTTAAATTAACAAAGAATAAAAAGGAAGAGAGTTATTTAACAAATTATAGACATGTTTTCTTTGTTTCTTCTTTTGTTACTCTCTCCCTCCTCTATCTCCCTGTTTCATTCTTTTTTTCCTTCCTCCCTCCCTCTCTCTCACTTCCTCTTTCTCCCTTGTTATTTTATCTTCCTTCTTATACTCCCTCCCTCCTTCCCTTCTACAATCCCTTCTTCCTTCCTTCCTTCCTTCCTTCCTTTCCTGTGACTGACCATAAGTGCTTCTACATTGTAGAACTGAGACGCAGATCTGCTTTTGGTCAATAGACTTGTCAATTAGTACCAGTTGCACCCAGTGCCAGCAAAGGGTCCCATCTATTTTTTTCAATTTTGTTTAATTTTAGTTTTCAACATTCACTTTTATAAGATTTGAGTTATAAAAGTTCCTTCTCCTCCTTTTTCCTCCCCAAGATGGCATGCAATCTGATATAGTCTACATATGTATAATCATATCAAACATAAGAAGAATCGGAACAAAGGGGGGAAACCACAAGAATGAAAAAAGAGAGAAAATAGCATCTCTAATCTCTTTTAAACCAGTCATCTGACTCCCTTACTGTCTCTGGTTGGAGTGCTTGCAAAGTAGCTATTTCTGCTTCTTCAATCTTAGCTGCCTCCAAAACCCACTGCAGTGTTCCTACCCTGACTCAGGTTTGAAACCACTGCTCACTTGCTAAGTTGTATGAGCCTGGAAAATTACTCCTTCTGACCTTTATTTTTTCTCTCTGCCGCTCCAAAATTTGATTTGAGGTTATATTTTAAAGTTATTTAGAGAGGTACATTGAGAAATTTCATCTGGGGTCCAGCCTCTCTTCTATCATTTTGACTCCACCTCCAATTAACACTTAAGGTGGGGTTTCAATACTTTTTAAGAAAAAAAAAGCCTATTCTGCATGGATTTATAAAAAGGTGACCCAGGCCAAATGTCAAGGTTATAGGAAATACAGTTCCTACCTTACTCTATTCCCCTGTGGAAAGTTTCTAAAGTTCTTCTAGCAGAATTTCCAATACTTAAGTGGGTTTAAGATCTTTACTGGACAGCCCTAATATCAAGGACAAAAATAGTTTGATATACACGTGTTTGTCAAAGAAATAAAATAGAGTGTGGAACAGAAGGATACTGTATGAGTCCCCTTAAGGAGGGTAAGAATAAATAAGGAGGACAATAAAGACCAGAAATTCCATATTTTACCTCCTTACTTTAGAATGGCCATGGCCAAAATCTTAAGGATTGGTTCCATATGGAGGGTTATGCCATTTTTTTTCAGTTCACAGTAATTCTTTTTAATATGAGGCTGTCAGAATGAGCAAGAATGAACACTCAGAACATGAATGACACTTCTAGAATAGTCACTGATTCTCATCAAACTTTAGTTGCTTGCACAAAGAGTGAAGTAACAGAAATCTTGCATGAAACCAATCCCAGGTTAGGAGTTGAGAAAGCAATTTTCACAATTTCACCATACACTCATAGCTTCCTTTCCCACTTGGCAATGTTCCCCCCACAACGGATGTCATATAAGGGGCACGCTAACAAATATTTGCCACTTTAGAGGCTTCTATTAAGAGGTTAAAGGACACATTTCTAACGTCTTCATCATGGATTTCAGATTGCCCCCAAATTGGCTAAGAAATCCATATTCTTGCAAGTCAATTTGTAATCACCAAGCTTATGCTAATATGTTTCCATCTTCCCTATGAAGTTAAAAAAAAAACCAAACCAAAATCCTAGCAAATAATTCTAAATTATGGTGCCACCATTATGTGGTACAATGCTTAGAGTTCTGAACTGCCAATAAAGAAGATATGGGCTAAAATCTGAATTCAATCACTTTTACCTCTTCTGTTCTGGGCAAATCACAGATTTGTAACTGTTTGTTAAATTTTAAAATGAAAATGATAACACTGCCTACCATGGAACTCTTGTGAGGATTTAATGACATATTATTTGTAAAACACTTAGCATAGTGCCTGGCACTTTCAAGGTTCTTAATAAGTAATAATTTTCTTCCCTTATCCCCATGGTTCCCACAAGCCCATTATGTGAAGGAATTGTACAAACTAATCAATAGGAAACGAGTCCTGTCAGATTGAGTGTAATCTTAATTATTTCCCCAGAGAGTATAGGTACTTTAAGACTTGAAACATTTCATGATAGGGATAGAGAAAGGAAGGGACTGAAAGTATGAATTAAGACAATGTCTAAAAGTTTGCATAAAGTGAATAGGAATTTACTCCTAATGGAGCCAAGATGTAATAGCAGAGAAAGCACTCTGCTGAGCTCTCCCAACATTTCCCTCCAAAGAATTTAACAATAACTTCTCAAATCAAATTCCTGAATATCAGAGACAACAAAAGTTCAGAAAGAGACATTTTTCTAGCCCATCACAAATTAGAACATCTGAAAAATAAAAATTATGATATAGTATAATATGGGAGTGGAGGCTGACCAAATGTTCATATGGATGAAATACTAGTGGTGGAAGCAGATGGCTGAGAGAAAGCCAGTTGGAGTTCAGGAGCTCTCAAGTCGGATATGTTAAGGGGACCTGGCAACAGGTCAGAAAGAGATAAAAGGATGCTTAAGCCCAGATGCTGGAATAAAAGGAGGAACAAACTTGACCTCATCCCCAATTACCTGCAATACTCGTAAAAATTATATTAAATTTTAGAGCCACAGAACCCCCAAAATGAGAGTGAAATACCCCTACAGCTGAAGTTAGCCTGGTAAGCCAACAGGAAGGGTCTATCACACCAGGCTGGGAGTAGAGTGCTGGCACAGAGCAGTGGCACACACCAGGCCAGAGGAGACTTCAGGGGAAAAAAATCACTAGCAGCTGTGGTGGTCTCCAGGCTTCTCAACCCATAAATGTCAAAGATAAAATAAAATGTCAGTGGGGAAACTCTGTTGGACCTGGGTGAAAGAAAAGTGCAGTTTGGCTCCTTCCCCTGTGACAGTGGAGGTGGAAGTGGCTGTGGCAGCACGGAAACTGCTTTCAAAACTCTAGGCCCATAGATAACAAAGGTGCCCAGCAGTTGACCAGAGGACAATGGGAGGAATGCCTTTGCTGGCACTAAAGCTGGATTTTCTTTCTTTGCCTGCCTGGATCTGGCTGGTGGTCCTGGGGTGAGAAGGAGCACTGGCATTCAGAGCTTGTGGCAGCTGTGGAGAGGCAGAACTCCTCAGAGTTCTGAGGGAGGTGACTAGAAGAAGCTAAGACCATAGCTGCACAAAATCCCAGAAATTTGGGACACAGCGCCCTCAGATTATTGTGTATTCAAGATGGCCTTGGGGGAAAGATGCAACAAAGTAAAACTTGATCCTTTGCTGCTTGTGCTGATTTTGACCTAATGATTAACACCAAGAAAACACAGGCGCTCCATCAGTCACCACCACACAATCCATCCATGGAACCATCAGTTACAAAAATGGAGAAGTTTTGAATGCTCTGTGTAAATTCACTTGCCTTGCCACATTTCCATGGGTGTACATATTGAGGATAAGGTTGATACACACATTGCCAGAGCTAGTTCAGTGTTAGGAAGGCTCCAAAGGAAAGTATGGGACTGAAGAGGTGTTAGAATAATTACCAAACTGAAAGTCGAGAGAGTCATTGTGCTGACTTCATTGTTGTATGCTTGTGAAACCTAGAGACAGTATACCAGCACCTTCCCAGTAAACTGAATCATTTCCATTTGAATTGTCTTAGGACTATTCTAAAGATTAGCTGGCTGGATAAGGTACCAGACACTGAGGGGTTTACTGAACCTAAACTGCCAAGCATTCAAACTCTGCTTCAGAGAGCACAATCCAATGGGCTGGCCACATTGTTTCAATGCAAAATGCACATTGGCCCAAAAGTTTATTTCATGGAGAACTTGCACAGGGCCAGGGTTCACATGGTGGCTCAGAAGAATACTTCTGGACACAAGAAGTGTCACACAGAAGGACACAAGGACAATAGTCTGCAAACATAAAATCATACGGCAATACTCCTTCCACATTGGTCTTGGCTTGTAGGCTTTTCAAGTTGAAGAATTCACTGTCAGTGTGGTAGCTGACCGTGGTGCCATTATTGTGCTCATTGAAAGAATTTGACAACATGGCTGAAAACATCATGCTAAAAAGCATGGGAGCAAACACACAGTTTTAAGTCCGTTAGTGACTGGGAAAGCATGAGAGCATTGTCCATTATCTAGAACCCGGGCAAGCATGCTGTCATAAAACTGATGTACGATGCTGTTGAACTTCTCTGACTAACCAAATTTTGACATAATTTTCCATGAGCCCTCATGACTAACAGTATCCAAGATATTTTGATATTATTATTTTTCAATTTGAGGGGACACAAGGACACTCTCAAGGTCTCTCTTAAAAACTTTGGAATGGATTGTGTGACATGGGAGATACTGGCAAAGAATCACTCAGCATGACATGCCCACATCAGAGAAGGTGCTATGCTCTACGAGCAAAGCAGAATTGAAAAAACTCAAAGGAACCATAAGGTGTGCAAATTTAGAGAATCCACGCCAAATGTTCATACAAAGTATTTGTGCCTGACCTGTGTTGGAGCATTCCAAGCTCACATTTGTCTGGTCAACCCCAGTCGGACACACTGACACTTTCCTCTAGCGTAGTAATGTCCTTCTGTCCCTCTTCAAGAACAAAGGACAACAACCACCAATGCGTGTGCATATGTATATGAACACATATCTCTTTTGCACAAATATTCACATATATGTACATATGTAAAAGTTGCATGTAATAAAATGTGTCCTCATATTATGCAAACATGTATATAGAGACATAAATACATACCCACATAGGGACCAGGTTTCTCTTTTGAATTACTCAGTCTTAAAAAATGTGTTAATAAATCTAAGTGTAAAGCTTGTATAACGTATGAATACATGCACACACACAGCATTGGAAGTATTAAGAATATGAAATAAGTAAATCATCCTTTTTCTAGCAACAAAGATATATGTATGTGTTTACGTGCATGTGTGTGTTTATTAGCCTTGGTTGTACTATTCTTCTCAAACAGTAGACAAAGTTTATCTTTAAATGGCCCATCAGAATGTAAATGATTGTTATCCAAATCTCCTGACCTTTCAGGAAAAGTCTTATTTGGTTCACTCATGGATAACACTCTTGAAGTTTCCTTTCCTTTCAATGTTTTACTTCACTCTGTTCCTACTAATATCCATTTCTCATCACCCCCCTTTCTTGTGTCATATTATTTGTTCCAAGAAGGCAAGTCTATTATTGTTTTTCTTTGTTACCTTTTCTAATTAGATTCCCATGTGCTTTTTTTCTGCACTGTTAAATTTATCTTCAATAAATTTCAGAAAACTATCCATTTTTTGGCTTGAAACTATACCCAGTTACTTAGTTTTCTCAATCCACATGAAGTATAGTAGATGAAAGAACTTTGAGTAAATCAGTAGTTCTCATTTCAAACTCTTTATTAGTTTGAAAGGAATGCCACACTGAACTTGATGAATACCCCAATTACTACAGTGACAAGAAAGATCAAAACACATAGTCAAAAAAAGACAAAAAGTTAAAAGCACTACAATTCAAAGTCTCAAATGAAAATATGAAGTGGTCTCAGGCCATGGGAGACCTTAAAAAGGATTTTGAAAATCAAGCAAGAAAGTCAGGAAAAACTGGGAAGGTAAATGAAAGTGATGCAAGAAAATCATGAAAAAAAAATGTCAGCAGCTTGGTTGGAGAAACAAAGGGGGAATTAAAAAATACTGATGAAAATAATACTTTATAACACAGAATAGACCAAATTCTTGGAGTTTGTTCTCTGCCCAACCAGGGATGCCAAAAACTTTTGTGGTTTCATGGTGTGCTGTGGTGGAAGTATCTCAAAGGTTTCAGAGTGAAAGCACCTCTAATCCAAGTACAGGCATTTATGAAGATTGACAACTCTTCTGAAGTAGGTTAAATTCCAAAAACAACCAGCAATGTCAGGAAAAGAAGATGGAATTTATAGGATAAGGATGTAATTACATGAAAGAAATTATTAATATTAAGAAGTCAAGGAGGGGTGTATTAAGGATTAGGTAATAAGGAAGAGGTCCCATTCACAGAGGAATTGTACTTGAGATTACCCACAAGGTGTATAGAAAAACCCATTGGGGAAGGTGTCTGTATGGTAATGATATCTTAATATACCTCTCTATGTCAAAAGTTAACTCTAGGTCATTTCTTTACTATTACTTTGTAGATGTCTACTTAGGGAAAGTCCCTTGTATTGTTTTGGGTACACATCCTGCTTGGGCATCTTGGTGATGATGTGTTCTGACAGTTGTGCTGTCTGAGACTAGATAGATGCAGCTGTGGTTGAGTGCATGGACACACCTCCTGTTTCTGTGAGAAATATGAGCAATGGGTCTGGGGGCAGTGGGTAGCTAGAGGCAGTGACTGGTATCACATCACGTGGACATTCCTGCTGTTTCTGTGAGAAATATGAGTTCATAGACACACCTGTGCTCTACTGAGAAGTGAGGTACAGATGAAGAAGTTAGAATATTGAGTGAGATGGAGGAGGAAGTTTAGTGGATAGGTAGGGGCAGTGGGTCTGCTCTTCAGTGGGGCCTATCAGGAAGTTAGAATATTGGAGCTGGGGGCAGCTTTATTACTATTCAATCAAAATGGTAAAAGAGGGACAAAAATTCAATGAGGGGAAGAATGTCATGAAAAGCAGAATTGAACAAATATACAAAAAACTTACTAAAGAAAATAATTCCTTAAAAATTGGAATTGGGGAGTCAAGATGGAAGAAGAAGACTTCCACACACCTCTGGCTCCTACCTCCTCCAATTCATCTAAAAAATGACTCTAGATGAACTTAGGGGCTACAAAACCCACAACATGACAGAGAGAAGCTAATCTCCTGCTGAGGACAGCCCAGCAGGCCTGCAAGAAGGGGCCAGTGCAAGGCTCTAGGAGCTGAGCCCAACTCTGCTCAAGCCCAAGGTTTTAGCCTCAGGGTGGCCTGCCCAGCCAATAGCTGGAAGGACTTCAGATCACCAGTGGCTCTGGTGGTTTTCCAGAATGATAAATACAGAGATTCTAAGGACAAAGTGAGAGGTCAATATAGTGTGGGCTTTGGGTTTGGGAATTCAGAATGCAGTCGGCCTTTACCCCCAGGGCGCAAATCAGCCTAGGTGCCATGGCCATGCAGCTGCCTTCCTTGTGGCTGCTTCAAACCTCCTGGTCTGTAGACTGTAGGGGGACCAAGCAGCCAGTTTGAGGGGTACTTGCTCTTGTTTTAACCTGCTTGGATCTGGATCACTGTCTAGGGTGGAGGTCTTGGGGTACATCAACAGCTTGCCAGAGTGTGTGGAGGCTTCAGAGAGGACACACAACTAATAGCTCCAGCAGCTGCAAAAAACACAGCATTTGGGATAAAGATCCCATTTCTGGTAACGGAGTTCTGCTGTGGCAAAAGTCGAGTAATTGAGTGGTAACATGAGCAAGCAAAGGAACCAAATCAAACAGAGCAATCCAATTTAATTGGGGACAAAAAGGATCAAAGAATGGAACAGGAGGAAATTAGAGAAGTCAGAATTCCTGCACCAGAAGCTTCCCAAGAAAAATATGAGCTGGTTACAGGCCACAGAGGACCTTAAAAGGCATTTTGAAAACCAAATAAGAGAAGTGGGGGAAAAACGGGGAAAAGAAATGATAACGATGAAAGAAAATTATGAAATGAGAGTCAACATACTGACTGAAGAAAATAACACCTTAAAAATTGACTAACTCACATGGCAAAAGAGGCTCAAAAAGGCATGAGGAGAAGAATGCCTCAAAAAGGCAAATTTGCCAGATGGAAAAAAAAAAGAATCTCAAAAGCTCACTGAAGAGAGTCATTCATTCAGAATGAGAGTGGAGCACATAGAACCTAGTGACTTTATGAGAAATCAAGACACTATTAAAGAGATTCAAGCAAATGAAAAAATAAAAGGCAATGTGAAATATCTCATGGGAAAAAAAATATTTGACTACCTAAAAGTCATAATACAAAAAAAAAACAGAAATCACCCTTTAAGGAATTCTCAAGGAAAATTGCCCTGATGTTGTAGAACCAGAGGCCAAAATAGAGCTTGAAAGAATCCATGGATCACCTCCTAAAAAAGATCCCAAAATGAAAACTCCTAGGAATATTATACCCAGGTTCCAGAATTCCCAGTTCAAGGAGAAAATTTTACAAGCAGCCAGGAGGAAACAATTTCAATATCATGGAAACACAATAAGCATAACTCATGACCTGTCAGCTTCTGACTGATCTGAGGGATCTAAGGGCTTGGAATATGATAACCTGGATGTAAAATGAGCTGGTATAGGATTAAAACCAAGAATCACCTACCCAGCAAAACTGAGTATCACGTTTCATGGGGAAATATGGTCATTCAATGGAATAGAGGGCATTCAAGCATTCTTGATGAAAAAAAAAACAGAGTTGAATAGAAAATTTGCTATTCAGATAAAAGAAGTAAGAGAAGCATGAGAAGTTAAACAGGGAAAAGAAATCATAAGGAGATTATAAAAGTTGAACTACTTATATTCCTACATGGACAAATGATAATTGTAACTTAGGAAACTTTTCTCAATATGAGAAGAGTTGAAGGGAAGGGAAATGTACATACATACATACATATATATATATATATATATATATATATATATATACACACATACACACACATACATATATATGTCTATATAGGAATGTATATTGGCATATGAATTCATATGTTAGTAAGTGTATATATGTCTACAGGTATACATAGACAGAGGGCACAGGACCAATTGAATAAGAAGGGATGATACTTAAAAGATGAAATTAAGAGGTGAGAGAGGAATGTAACAAGAGGAGATGGGGATAGACAGGATGGGGTAAAGTATTTCATATAGAAGAGGCAAGGGAAAATTATTACAATGGAGGGGAAGAACAGGAAGGCACAAAGGAATGAGTAAACCTTATTCTCATTGAATTTGAATTAAAGAGGCAATGACATACACACTAAATAGGGTATCTCACCCTAAAGGAGAGAAAAGGGCAAGGTGAAGAGAGGGAGTATAGTGGAAGGGAGTGCAGGCTAGGCTGGGGGGGGGGGAGTTGGAAGCACCCACTTTTTAAAAGGGACATGATCAAAGTAGAGAATAGAACAAGTGGGGGTGGGATAGTATGAAGGGAAATATAGTCAGTCCTTCACAATATATCCACTACGGTAATGTTTAACTTAGTGACAAATGTACAACCTATATTCAATTGCTTATCTTCCCAGTGAGGGTGGGTGACAAGAGAGGAAGGGGAAGAATCTGTAATCCAAAGTTTTAAAATCAAATGTTTAAAAGTACATATACACATACATGTTATCATTATTATTATTATTTTACATGTAACTAGAAAATGAGTTATACAGGCATGGGGGCATCGAGAAACACAATATCCTACTGGAAAGTCGAAGGGGGGAATGGGGAAGATATGGGTGAGAGCAGATTGGGGGAAGAGATGTTCAGTGGGATGGCTGTTTTGGTGTGGTGGGTAGGGAAAAATGAGGAGAAAATTTTTTTACTCAAAATTCTGTGGAAATGAATGATGTAAACTAAAAATATAAAGGAGAGGGAAAAAAGAAAGTATTAAAAAAATGAAAAAAAATTGGAATTCCACAATGAAAGCTAATAACTTTGTGACACATCAATACATAATAAAAAAGAATGGAAATTGAAGAAAATGTTTGAAATATCTCTTTGGAAAAATAAGTGATCTGGAAAATAGATGCAGGAGAGATAATTTAAAAATTATTGGACTACCTCAAAACCAGGATGAAATAAAAGTATGAACAAAAAAGAACCCAAAAATGATTTTTCAAGAAATTATCAAGGAAAACTGCCTGATGTTCTAGAGTCAGTTGGTAAAATGGAAATTGAAAGAATCCACCAATCACCTCCTGAATGTTATCCGAAAATGAAAACTCCCAGGAATATAATAAACAAATCCTAGAAGTACCAGGTGATAGAGGTAATACTGCAAGGAATCAGAAAAAAAAAATCCAAATATTGTGGAGCCACATACAAAATACCACAAAAGAGTTAGCAGTTTTTATATTAAAGGATTGGAGGGCTTGGCTTACAACCCAAAATCACCTACCCAGTAAACTGAATATAATGTTGGGGGGGATATGAAGTAAAATGTTAAACTTCCAATCATTCCTGATTAAAAGACCAAAGCAGGATTGAAATTTTGAATTCCAAATACAAGATTCAAAAGAAGCAAAGAAAGTGAAATAGGAAATAAAAATATTAAGGGTTTCAGTGTAGTTAAATTGTTTATATTGCTACATATGAAAATGATATTTTAACTGCTAAAAACTTGTGTGTGTTTGTCCTTTGTTCTCAAAGAGAATCGTGACATCAGGGAGATGATGACATGACTGCAATTGACTTTTATTTGAGTGAAGGAAGGCTGTGCAAGGTTACAAACCTCACTTTTCCCTCAGAGTCATCTGGGTCCATGTAAAGCCAAGCACTAGCAAATTTCCAGAGGACCGCTACTGTGAACTACTTTCAAGGTTCTGATTACACACTATAGTAAACTCTCTATTTACTCAGTAACAAATGAACAGAAAACTTTCACAATAAACAAAGTACACCATTCATAATGTTATAACTTCACAACTTAAATAGCCACATAGTTTTCACCAAAGTGGTCACACAATTTTGAACAAAGTACATTCATTCTGTGACTCAATCATTTAATAAGTCCTTAATTAAATCACAAAGTACAGCAGGTCAAAGTCTTCCACCCATGGGACACAAGTATATTACAATTTCATCAGTTCCTACTCAGTACTGTATTAAACAGTAGTGGAAAGTACAAAAGGCCATCCACCCCTAGATCACAAGTAAGTTACAATTTCATCAGTCACTACTCAGTACCCACAGAGAGGTCTTCTCATCTTGACACAAGGCAGGCTTTCAGTTTCCATGGCTCCTCTTCCATGGTCCCAGCTCCTGCCCGAATCTAAACCACTGCCACCTGAGTTCATACACAGACAGCTCTCAGTTCCTTGTCCAACTCTCTGTGCAATTCCTCCTCTACATTGGAGCTCACAGCACCCAGTCCACCTCAAGTCCTTCACAGCTTCTGTTCCTGGGAAGAGGAAACTTAACAGAGGCACAACAATATCTACACACATCAGGCTTAGAAGAATTACAGTGGTAGGCACTATCATTTCAATTTAATTTCTACCTGTGAATTCAACATCGACCCAAAACAGACAAAGTGCTGAAAACACAGTGATGCTTCCTCTGGAAGTCAAAACGAGTAAGCATCTCAGCTGGCCCTCAGAATTCTTCAGCAGCTCTGGATGATTCTCAGAAGAAGTTCCACTACAACTTCTGTTCTCAAAATCAAAATCACTTTACCCATCACCACATGGCTTGCTCTAGCAAATTCTGTCTCAGGTCTCAATTCTCATTTCTCTTCTCAGTTCTTCTCCATTATCAGTTCAGTCTTCAGTTCAGCAGTAGCACCCCAGCCTCTAGATGCTTGCTGAGAAAAGTTATCCCTTTCTCTTTCTCTGGCAACAGCTTTTCTGCTTCCATGATGCTTACCCACAACAAATTCTGACTTTTCCAGCTGGGACTTTTCCTTATTAGTTCCTCCCATATATATATATATATAATTAATACCATCTTACATGTAATTGGAAAATAAGATATACAGGCACTGAGGCATAGAGATCCACTGGAAAAGTCAAAAGGGGTATGGGAGAGAGCAGATTGGAGTAGGGGATATCCTGTGGGACTGCTATTTTGTGGCAGTGTGTAGGGGAAAAACGGGGAGAAAATTTTTAACTCAAAATCTGGTGGAAACGAATGATGTAAATCAGAGGTTAATAAAGCATTAAAAAAAGAAAAAAAGACAATATGACCACCTTAGTAATAAGTTGTGATGTTATATTTTTGTCAATGTTTTGCTTTCCTTTATTGTTGAATAAATAGAGAGTTCACTACAATATGTGATCAGAATCTTAAAGTTATTCACAGGAGCAGTCCTCAAGATAGCTGCTTATGATTGACTTTACAGTTAATCTTTATTATACTGGCTTTGTTTGTGCAAAAATTTTCAATTTAATGTAATCAAAAATAATTTTACATTTCATAATGTATTCTCTATCACTCTCTTGTGTTTGGTCATAAATTCCTCCATTCTCCATAAATCTGACAGATAAACTACTCTTTACTCCTCTAATTTTTTATAGTATCAGCCTTTATACCTAAATCATGTACCCATTTGGACTTTATTTTGGTTTATGGTGTCAGATATTGGTCTATGTCCAGTTTCTGCCATACTATTTTTCTGTTTTCCCAACAGATTTTGTGAAATTGTTAATTCTTATCCCAGAAGTTGGGGTCTTTGGGTTTATATATTGCTATAATCATTAACTATTGTGTGTTGCATACCTAACCTATTCCACTGATCTACTACTCTATTTATTAGCAAGTACCAAGTAGTTTTGATGATTAACTGCTTTATAATACAATTTGAGGTCTGTGACTATTTGTGTGTGTGTTTGGGAATTATTTTTTTCTAGCTCAATAAATGAATAGTCAGTTTTCAGAGGAAGAAACTAAAACTATCTATATTCATAAGAAAAAATGCTTTAAATCAGTTGATTAAAGACATGCAAATCAAACAACTCTGCAGTACCACATCACTCCCATCAGACTAACATGGCAAATCAAAAAAATGATAAATTTTGGGCAATATGTGGGAAAGTTGAAACCCTATTTCATTGCTGGTGTAGCTGTGAACTCATCTAACCATTCTGGAAAGCAATTTGGATCTATGCCTTAAGGGCTATCAAAAGAAAATACCCTTCAACCCAGCAATAACATTTCTAGAACTGTATCCCAAAGAGATCCTAAAAATGGCTAAAGGAACCACATGTACAAAAAGTATTTATGACAGCTCTTTTTGTTTTTGCCAAGATCTTGAAATAAAGGGAATATCCACCAATTATGGAGTGACTGAACAAGTTTTGTGATATGAATGTAATGGAGTACCATTGTGCTATAAGAAAAGATGGACAGGCAGACTTCAGAGAAACCTGGAAAGATTTTTTTGAACTATGTTGAGTGCGGGGAGTAGAACCAGGAGAACTTTGTACAGAGTAATAGTCACAGTTTGTGAGGATTGATAGGCTTTGCCCTTCTCAGAAATACAAGGAACTCAAACAATTGCAAAGGACCCAAGATGGAAAATGTCAGCCACAAAAAGAGAAAGATCTATGGATTCAGAAAGAAGAAGAAAGCAGACACTTTCCTCTTTTAATTTTTTCTTTCTCATGTTGCCCCCCCCCCATGTGTTATAACTCTTCTTTGCATCATGACTGATGGAAATGTGTGTGTAGAGCCTATATCAGATTGCAAAGGATCTTAGGGAGGGAGGGTGGAGAGAGCAGGGGAAATTTTAAAACTAATGGAAGTGCACATTGAAAACAAAAACTAGGGGGGCAGAGACAAAATAGGGGAGTAGAAGCAGGAAATTCTATGAGCTCCGCCCACAGCTACCTATAATACAGGTAAAGTATGACTCTAAAGAAATGTTAGAAGTGCAGAACCCACAAAGTGACAGAGAGAAAAAAAAAAATCTCCCACCGAAGCCAGCCTGGTAGTCTGATGGGAAGAGTCTATGCCACCAAGCTGGGAGCTGAGCACAGTCATGCCTGGGGTCTGAGACTCCAGCAGCCCCAACCAGCAGCACAGACTGGCCAGAGCAGACTACTGGAGAGTGAATCACCAATGAACCAACAATTTGCATAACTACACATATCCAAGCTCTTTTGGAATGCTTATCTTCACAGTGGGGGTGGGTGAGCAGGGAAGAAGGGAAAGAAACTGGAAATCAAATTTTTAAAACAAATGTCAAAAGATACTGTTGTTTTTTGTTTTGTTTTGTTTTGTTTTTGCATGCACCTGGGAAATAAGACACATAAGTCACTGGGGTATATAACTCCATCTTACCCTACCACAAATTTAGAGGCAGGATGAGGGAGGATAGAAAAAGAGAGCCCATTTGGGGAAGGGGAAATAGGCTTGCTACTTTGAGGTGGGGGATAGGAGAAAGATTCGGAGAAAATTTGTAACTCAAAATCTTGTGGAAATGAATTTTGAAAACTAAAAAGAAAGACATTTTAAAAAGAAAACTAAAATAAATACTTTTTTAAAAAATGTTTGTACATGCACCTGGATACAGGCAAAGGTGTATAGATATAAATCTTGCCTTTAAAGAAACTCGGGAGTTAGGGGTTAAGTGGGGCTGGGGGTGAATAGAAGGAAAGCAGACTGGAGGAAGGGGTAATCATAATGCATGCCATCTGGGGTGGGGAATATCAGAGATGGGGAGGGAATCTGGAATTCAAAATCTTGTGGAAATGAATGTTGAAGACTAAAAATTAATTAAAATTATAAAGAATAATGATATAGCTTTGTTCTTAAAAAATATTATCATATCTCCCTTAAGGAGTTGCTGGAAAGAAAACACTCTGTAAAATGTAAAAGCCCTAGATAACAAAGTTTCTTACTGTTCACAGTATTTTTGTAAATAGGAAGTGATATTTACATAGAACTTTGAGCATTATCTCATCTGAGCCACACAACTGCCCTGTGAGGGAAAAAAATAAAATAAAATAAGATTTGTATCTCCACTTATAGATGAGGAAAATTTATAATATTATTTTGCAAACCTTAAAATGATACATAAATAATAGACACTTATTCTAATTAACAGGTACTGTTATGAAAATTAAGTTATTTGCCTTGGGTCACATATCCAGAGTAAGAAGGAGGATCTCTTGGCTACAAGATATGCTCATTTCAACGCAACATGCTTTCTGAAAGCATTATTATCAGTATGGAAAATGAGGGAATGTATTTGATTCATTAACTGAGTGTGAGTGAATTGAAAAATCTTGGGTAATTTGGCTGCAGGTTACTAATCATCTTTATTGTCAATTGAAAAGAAAGAAATCCATTGTGCCTAAAATCTCTGGTTTAAGATCTTAACATCAATGGGCCTTAGGTGATAAGAACAATGAATTTATAGGTACACCTCTTAGAAACCATTTGGATTAAGGAAAGGTTGAAAATGTCAAATGTTAATGAATATAAAATTGCTATTCCTAGAATATTGTGTTCTCTTTGGGGAAATACACTAGGGTTAGGATATCATAGAAAAAGATTGAATGAGGGCACAAAGATTTTTTTTTTAATCATGCCAGGATTTAAGATATTAAATTAATATACTGGCTTATATTTACACACCAGCAAATAAATTTAGGAGATTAGATTGAGTCAAGATTCATTCAATCTATATAGTAAATTAGCATTTATAATTAGCATTTTCTTTAATCCAGTAATCTTTTAGTAAAGACTTAATTTCCTTTGCATTCAAATTATTAAAATACTCTCTTTGCTAAAAAAAAAAAATAATAATTTGGTGGGACTCAATGTGTTTTTTTCCAAATACCTTATTTAATTTTAGGATTAATTTTTCTTTAAATACTTGGTAGAATTTGCTTGTAGATTCATCTAGTAAAGGTTATTTTTTCTCAGAAAGTTAATTAATGGCTTTTTCAATTTTTTTTCTTAATATTGGGTTATTTAAGAAATTATTTCTTATGTTAATTTGGTTACTTTATATTTTTGGAGATGTGTATTCATTTAATTTAGACTTTCACATTTATTGATATAACTCAACAAATACTTCCTAACAATTGTCCTAATTCCCTCTTCACTTGGGGTTGCATTCAACCCTTGCATTTTTCTAACAGTATTTTTTCTTTTTTTCCTTTTTTAAAAGGAAATATTTTATTTTTAGCTTTCATCTGTTTTTTTAAATCTACTTAACTAATGATTTACCAATTTTCTTATTTTTTCCATAAAACCAGCTCAAAATTTTGATTATTTATTAGTTCAGTGTTTTTCATATTTGCATGCTCAATTCATTGATCTGTTTTTTCCTCTATTTTATTGATCTAAACTATTGGAAATACAAATTTTCCCCTAAGTACTTCTGAATTTGGTTCCTTAACTCACTTGGGTTTTAGGATTAGATTATTTAATGTGCAATAAGTATTAACTTCACTTTCCATTAGCCATTATTGAATAGAGTCTTTATTTCATTATGACCTGGAAAAAGATGCATGTGTTATTTCTGCATTTCTGCATTTGGTTGTGAGGTTTTATGCACTGAGCTCAATTTTTGTGCAGGTGCCATGTACCTACATGGCAAAAGGAAAGGGTACATTTCTTTCTGTTCCAATTCAGTTTTTGCCAGATAGCTATCACATCTAACTTTTTCAGAATTGTATTAACCTCTTTATCTTCTTTCTTGATTATTGTTTGTTTAGAACTGCCTAATTCTGAGAGCCGAAAGTTGAGGTCCACAAGTACTATAGTGTTATTATCTATTTCCTCCTGTAACTCATTGAATTTCTCCTTCAAAAATTTAAATGATGGACCAATGATAGCAACAGAATTTACTGCTCCTAGAGCTACAAGCCCAGAGAAAGAATTTGTGAAATCACCTGTTTTGACTTCTAGGATCTAAGATGGCAACAGTAAGAATTAAATTGCTCTCACTGTCCCTTATTGATCTTGAAAAAAATGAGAGAATAATGTTCCAGGAAAAATCCTGTAATAGTGGAGCCAGTAGAAACACAAGGTACCACAGTCTTTTAGCTTGAGAGGCAAGGGGGATTAAGGAAAGATCCTTCTTTCTGTGGAGGAAGGAGACCAATACAGGACACAAGGTATCCCAGCAAGCCAGTGGCAAACCAGACCTCAAAAATCAGTGGCAGATACTGAGCTGCAGAGTGACAGAGCAGGCACATGCCAACACACCATAAAAACCAGTCACCACTACTGGTTCCAGTTCAGCACTATATAAGCTACCAGCATCCAGTTGCAAGAACCTAAGACCCCAGCACACAAAATCAGTAACCAGGACCCTAGTTCCAAGCACAAGGAGCATGTGGCAGTGTATTCTGCACCCCCAGAAGCAGAGGTCAATTTTAAGAGCCAGGGAAAAAGGCAAACAACATGAGCAAAAAGCACCAAAGAAAAATAATGATCATACAGAGGTATCTTTGTGACAGGGAAGCTAAAAAAATAAATATTTAAGAAGAGCTGTTTTTATGGGGAAAATATATAAACCTTCTATTTAAAAAAAGAAAAACCAAATTAACATTATCAAAAATGAAAAGGTTGAATTCACCATCAATGAGGAGAAAATTAAAACAGTAATTAGGAGCTATTTTGACCAACTATGCAAATCAATATGTCAATTTTAATAAAATGGATGAATATTTACAAAAATATAAATTGCCCAGATTAACAGAAGAAGAAATAAAATAGCTAAAATTTTCTATTTCTAAAAAAGAAATTGAACAAATCATCAATGAACCCCCTAGGAAAATCTCCAAGGATAGATAGACTTACAAATGAATTCTATCAGAAATTTAAATAACAATTCTAATACTATATAGACTATTTGGGAAAATAAATGAAGTCCTATTAAGTCCTTTTTATGATAAAAATATGATACTGATACCTAATCTGGGAAGCACTGAAACAGAGGAAAAAATGAAAGAAAAATTTTCTAATTAATATGGATGCACAAATTATCAGCAAAAAGATTACAGCAATTTATCATGGAAAGAATACACTGTGATCAGGTAGCATTTATACTAGGAATGAAAGGTTCATTCAGTATTAGGAAACTATCACCATAATTGATTATATCAACAACCAAACAAACAGAAACAATATGATTATCTCAATAGATTCAGAAAGAGCTTTTCACAAAATGCAACACTGCTTCCCATTAAAAAACACTAGAGGAACTTGCCTTAAAATGAAAAGTAACATCTACTTAAAACCATCAGCAAACATTTTATGCAATGGGGATAAGCTAGAAGCATTTCCAATAAGAACAGAGGTGTGGGGCTGCTAGGTGGCACAGTGAATAGAGCACTGACCCTGGAGTCAAGAGGACCTGAGTTCAAAACTGGCCTCAGACACTTAACACTTAACAGCCATGTGACCTTGGGCAAGTCACTTAACCAGAATCGCCCTGCCCCCCCAAAGAAAAGCAAATAAAAATAAGATCAAAGGTTACACAAGGATGTCCATTATCACCACTATTATTCAATATGGTAGTAGAAATGTTGGCTTAACAATAAGAGAAGAAAAAGAAATGGAAGGAATTAAAATAGACAAAGAAGAACCCAAACTATCATTGTTTGCAGATTATATGATACTTAGAGAATACTAGAAAATCAAGTAAAAAAGCATAATAAAATAATAAACTACTTTAGCAAAGTCACAGAATATTAGATAAATCCACAGAAATCTTTGGCATTTCTATATATTACTAACAAACCCCAACAGAAAGATATAGAAAGAGAATTTCCATTTAAAGTTACTATAAACAAAAATGTATTTGGGAGTCTACATGCCAAAACAAAGCCAGGAACTATATGAAAACAATGACAAAGCACTTTTTACACAAATAAAGACAATTCTAAATAACTGGGAGAAAATCAGTTGCTCGTGGTTAGGCTGAGCTAATATAATAAAAATAGCAATCTTACTAAATTTAACATAATTTTTCAGTGCCATAAAAATCAAACTACCAAAAAAATAAAGAAGTAGAAAAAAAAATAGTACTGAAATCCATTTAAAGAAATAAGAGGCAGAATGTCAGGGGAATTAATTAAAAGAAATTCTAGGAAAGGTAGACTAGACGTATCAGATCTTAAATTGCATTATAAAGTAGCAATGATCAAAAATACTTGGTACTGGCTAAGAAAGAGAGTAGTCGATAAGTGGAATAGGTCAGGTACTCAAGACACAGTAGGAAAAGACTATACCGTAGTAATCTACTGTTTGTACACCCAAAGACTCCAGCTTCTGGTATACCCATTCACTATATGACTATACTTCTGGAAAACTGGAAAATAGTATGGAAGACACTAAATCAACATTTTACACCATATGTCAAAATGGGTAAACAATTTGGATATAAAGAGCTATAAGTAAACTATCAGATCTATGGAGACTGGAAGAATTTGTGAAAAACAACAGATAGATAACACAATGAAATATAAAATGGATAATTTTGATTACTTTAAATTGAAAGGTTTTTGCACAAACAAAGCCACTGCAACCAACATTAGGAGGGAAGCAGAAAAATGAGAAAGAACTTTTTACAACCAGCATCTCTGACAAAGACCTGATTGTGAGCTGATCCAACTCTTCTGGAGAGCAATTTGGAACTATGGCAAAATGGCTACCAAATCATGCATACCCTTTGACTCAGCAATACTTCTCTAGTTGTCTCTCCCAAAGAAATCATAAAAATTGGAAAAGAACCCACATCTATTAAAAAAAAACATTTATAGCAGCTTTTTTGTGATAGCAAATATTTTATTAAAAGAGATATTTTAGAAAACTTTGGGGATATAGCTGGAGACTTCAGAAAACACTTTATGTTTCGGTATTTCGTATTTTGTTTTCCCCTGATATTTAACTTCATTTTGAAAACTTTGAGTTCCAAATTCTCTATCTGGCTCCATCTAAAAATCCCCCACACAAAGTGAACTTCTCTCTATACAAAGTAATAACAGTTCATCTTAAATTATTGCTCAACAATGGCCATGGTCCAAGAAAACTATGAAGAACATACGATGAAAAATGTTATCCCTCCCCAGAGAAAGAACTGATGGTGCCTCAATACAGACTGAAGCAAAGTTTTTGAAAACTTTACTTTTTTTAAGTTTTTTGGTCTATGTTTTCTTTTACAACATTACCAACATGGAAATGTTTTGTGTGACTTCAAATGTATAACCTATATGGAACTGCTTGCCTTCTCATCAGGGGATGAGGGATATGAATGGAGCAAAGTAGAGAATTTAGAACTCAAAGTTTTCAAACTGAAGTTACAAAATTGGGAGAAAGTGGAATAATAAATACATAAAAATATAAAAGTTCTTCCAAAATCTTCTTTAGCTCTATCCTAAAAGTTTTTGATATGTTGTTTTGTTATTGTCATTTTTCCTTTTCTCTTTCTTTCTTTTTCTTTCTTTCTTTCTTTCTTTCTTTCTTTCTTTCTTTCTTTCAAATTTAAAAATTAATTTCCTCCAGATTTTGAGTTTAAAAATTTCCCCCCCATCTTTCCTCTATCCCCACCCCAAAATAGCAAGACAATTGAATACCCCTCCCCCCAATCTATTCTCTGTTATACCCCCCACACACACTTTCTAGTAGAGCAAGACGGATTTCTATACCCCAGTGCCTATATATCTTCTTTCCCAGTTGCCGGTAAAAAGTATTTTTTTTTGCCTTTTTTTTGGAGGGCAATTGGGGTTAAGTGACTTACCCAAGGTCACTTGGTTGTTTTTTGTGTTAAATTTCTGAGGCTGGATTTGAACTCAGGTCCTCCTGACTTCAGGGTCTGTGCTCTAATCACAGTAAAACCTAGCCATACCTAAAAAAAATTTTTGAGAGTTGTTTTTAAAACTTTGAGTTCATTTTTTTTTCCTTTCTCCTCACCTGCGCCCACCGGGAAAATAAACAACTCACTATAGGTTGTACATGTGTAGTTATCCAAAACATTTCCATAGTAGTTATATTGTAAAAGAGTAATTTTATTTCCCTCCATCTTATCCTACCCCCCAAATATTATATTTTCTCCTTTGACCCTATTCCTATCCAAAAGTGTGTGCATCTAATTGCCTTATCCCCCAATCTGCCCTCACTTCTATATCCTCCCTCTTATCCCCACCCCTACCTTTATTTTCCTTTAGGGTAAGACAGCCAATTGAGTGAGCATGTTATTGGCTCCTCAAGCCAAATTCAATGGAAACAAGGTTGTCCCTTTCCCTTTCACCTTCCTGCTCTTCCCCTCCATTGTAACAGTTTTCTCTTTCTTCTTTTATATGAGATAATTTACCCAGATCTCTGTCTCCCTTTCTCCTTCTCCCAATAAATTCCTCTCTCACCTCTTAATTTTATTTTTTGATATCATCCCTTCCTATTCAATTGTTCCTGTGCCCTCTGTCTATGTATATATGTACACACTATATGCTCACTCACATATATATTTATATACATATACATCCTCTGAAACCTACATATATATGTGTGTGTATGTATGTGTGTGTGCTTGTGTGTGTGTGTATTTCCCTTCAAATATCCTCATACCGAGAAAAGTCTTATGAGTTACAATTACCATTTTTCAATGTAGGAATATAAATAGTTCAAAATTAATAAGTTCCTTATGTTTTCTTTTGCCTCTTTATCTTCTCATGCTTCTTGTTGTTGAAAGTCAAATTTTCTGTTCAGCTCTGGTTTTTTAATCAAGAATGCTGGAAAATACTCTATTTCATATAATGACCATTTTTTTTCTGCTGAAACATTTTTCTCAGTTTTACTGGGTAGTTAATTCTTGGTTTTAGTCCTAGCTCCTTTGACCTCTGGAATACCATATGCCAAGCCATTCGATCCCTTAATGTAGAAGCTTCTAGGTCTTGTATTATCCTTATTGTGTTTCCACAATACTCAAATTGTTTTGGAAATCACACGACTCTCCTCAAAGTAAGCTCCAAAGCAAAACCTCACATCAGGTATATATAGCCTTCTGCTGGCTAAAGAATGTCACAACCCTCTTGACCCAATGCCGAAACACAAAGTATCGAGGTGTGGGTGTTCCTGAAAAACAAGCCTCCTGCCACAGGCTCCAGGTGACCACATTCAGCCTGTTAGGGGATAGAGCATATTTTCAAATCAAGGAAGGTTCTCAGAGTCACTTAAGCCTATCAAAGAGCATAGGGGCAGGCAGGAAAGGTCTTAAATTCACATTCCCATAAAAACTGCCAAGGTAAGTGAACTTATGCATAACATTCAAAATTCCTTTGTTTGCTGTGACTGATATTTCCACATATGTATGGTGGGGTGGTGGCTGATGGAAAAACTGTGTTTTCTTGGTGTTAATTGTTAATTAAAAATTAGTACAAGTGCAGAGAATTGATCTGTACTTTGTTTCATCTCAGCTACTGAGGCAGCATTGATTTCATGAACATATGCAAATAAAAAATCATGTACCAACACTCTTTCCATTTGGGTTTTGGTTTCTAGCTTTTTCAAGTTGAAGAATTCACAATCAGTTTGGTAGCTGAACTTGATGTCATTATCACCCTCATTGAAAGCATTTGACAACATGGCTGAAAAGATCATGATACATAGCATGGGAGCAAGCACACAGCCTGGTTTAACTTAATTGCTGATTTGGAAAGCATAAGAACCTTATCCATTATCCAGAACCCAGGCAATCACACAGTCAAGAAATTGTACAATGCTGAAGAACTTCACCCGGCAACCAAATTTTGACATAATTTCCCATAAACCCTCATGACTAACAGTATTGAAGGCCTTGGTCAGATCTACAAATTTTGTGTACAGACTTCTGTTCTTCTCCTGGCATTTCTCCTAGAATTCTGGTTGGTCAGAAAACACAATACTGACTTTATATGTTGCTTTTTCTATCTACCTACCTGTCTATCTAGCATTCATCTATGTCACAAAGTAAGTCCCAAACGATTGTATCTTTATTTTCAATTTCTCACTATAATTTGATCTTTTATTCTAATATACATACATACATATATACATATAAATACATATATACAAATACAAACATACACTTGTATATCCTATATATGAAATATTGCTCTAAATTCATTATATGCACTATCTTTATGTATAGTGTAGTTTCCCTTCTTAGCTCTTTTAAGCATATACTTTGGTTACTCTCTTGTTTGAGATCATGGTTGCTTGACACTTTGGCTTTTTCTTCATTCATGTAAAAAAATTCTGTCCCAGTCTCCCAATTTAATGCCACATGAATCTGTGTTTTAAACTCAATTTCAAGTAAATATCATGTTATTATTGCATTCCGATCTCCAACACATTCTGCTGCTTTCCTCTTAGTTCACCCTAGGCATACTCACGATTATGACTTTTAATTGGGCATTTCTCTTTATCATATTTTATTGTACACCCCTTCCCTTTTGCAGTCTGCTTTTCTCCTCCTAAATATAATGGAGTTTAGCAAAGAGAGAATATGATCAATGTCGGTAATCTATAATCAAAATGTTTTCTTTCTAGTCCCCTCCTCCCCTCATTAAGTACATTCCCTATTTCCTAGTCATTATAATTGCTTGCTAATTCTTCAATCTCTTCTTTATTATATGCCCTCTGAGGCTGAAGTTTATCTTATTTGTCATTATTTTCTTCTTGAGACTTTTCTACCCTTTATATGGTGCCTTCCTTTTCCTGCCTTCATCTGTTTTCCTGTTGAGTTTAATTTCTTTCTCCTTGAAATGTGTGTGTGTGTGTGTGTATGTGAAAACTTCCATTATCTTTTTAAGGTAAGAGTGAATTTCATTAAATGAATTACCTCCCCTATATCCCAACTTTGTTTCTATAAATTTCTTCTTGTATATCCTATTTATGTTAAATAATAAGTTCCTTTCTCTTCTATCTCATTTCTTCATGTGTATTTTTTTCCTTTCCTTTAATTTGTCTTCTTCAATCCAAGAAAATAAAACCACACCTAGTCTCTGTTTGTCCTCTTTCACGCTTTCTGTGTTTCTTCATAAAACAAAACTATAACAGATGTATCTCCTGCCACTTGTATAATGTAAGAACATCATCATCTTCATTAGCACCTACTAATTGTTGAAATCAGGTGCAGTGGATGGAGCATTTGTGCTAGATGATGGAACCTCTCTCAGACGGTTATTATGAAGATTAAGGAGATACACTTTTAAAATTGCTTAGCATAATATATGCCTAGAACATAATACAGGCTCATTAAAGACTTATTCAAACCCCCACACATACCCACTACTGTTTATTTTTCTTTGCTTTTCTTTGTTCATGTTTGAATTTCAGATTTGAGCTTTTCATCAAGTGCTTAAAGTTTTAAATTTTTTTAAATTTTCATCTCCCTCCTTAGAATTATCTTGAGTTCTGGTGGTTAAACATGGTTGTAAGTCTTTATCTTTTGGGGTAAATATGCTTATTTCAAGATTTCCCCTAGTTTCAAGTATTATAATTGCCCCAATCCACTTCCTTATGTCCTCCATTTTCAGGTTAAGTAGGTGTAAGGCTGGGCTATATGAAGGAAGTGAGTAAAGATCAGTCAGTCATTAAACATTTATTAAATACCTACTCTGTTGCCATGCATTGTGCTAAAGGCTTGAAGTACAAAAGAGAAGATAGTCCTTACCATTGTGGAACTGAGAAGCAGGAGTTCACAAGCAAGAGACCACAGGCAAACAACTATATACAAACAACCCATAAATTGGAAATATTCAACTGATAATGAAGTGGATAATACGAGAGATAGGACTTTTTCTGCCTTTTCATCTGTACTGGTTCCTGATTATAAATTCCACATACAATTTTGAATAAAAATATATACGATCAAGCACAAATTTGGTAAACTCTTTTTTTTTTTTTTAAGCAATCGGGGTTAAGTAACTTGCTCAAGGTTACACGGCCAGTTATTTCTGGGTGTGGTGCTGAGTTCCTGAGCCCAGGATTCGATCTCCAGGTCGTCCCAACACTGGAGCCGGTACTCTTACTCGCTGAGCCACCTGGCCGCCCCTAAATTTGGTAAACTCTTTAAGGAGCCTTCCCTGTCTGCCTCATATCCCATTTGTCCACCCTATTATATTATTCTTCTGGACTGATGAAAACCACATCCTTTATGTGTGACAAGTCCCCTATTTCAGTACTGATTTTTCTTTTTCCTTGCCAGGATGTCTTTCAGCGTTCACATATCTTATTTTTAGAACTCCAGTATATGGTAGCTGGCACATGTGGCCTCTGTTCAACCCTTATAATCCTACATTGGAAGTGACCTTGGGCCTCTTCCTAAGGGAGGGGAGTAGGGAGTGTCTACCCTGTCTACCCTTAGAGCTGCTGTGGGATAAGTTTTAGGTTTTAACATTATGACAATAATCCCAAATAATTTAGTTAACAATCTTACAATTTTTATAAGTGAGAGTCAACATGTTTTAGCTTTAACACAGAATTAGCAGGACTTAACAAAATAACACGCCTTGTTTTAAACATATATATATATATATTTGTTTTGTTTTGTTTTCCTTTTTTCTTTTCACTGTCTTAGTTTTAACTAAATTCAGACCAAAAGTTTCTTTGTCTAACACAATTTCTGGCTCATAATGGTCACTCAAGTTTTACAATATACAGTGTACAAATACAATGATCACACAAACAGTGAGATGACATTAATTGCATTTCCCAATCATTACAAAATAATTATTGAGAGATGGGTCTTACCAAGTGTAGAGGCTGTTTAACTTCTGACCTTGTATTCCCTTTCTCCTTTTCTCATCTTCCCACAGTTGCAGAACTTGTTTGAGGGGGGTGATCAATTTGGGAAGGAAGGAGAAAGAGGGCACCACTCCTTGTGTGGCAAAGGTTGGCTTTGGGGCTTACCTAGAGGAGTGGGCTTCAGGGCACCTGGGGACCTAGGGCTGTTGCTAGTGGGGCTCTGATGTAGCTATTGTGCCTCCCCTTTGTTCTTTTCACCAGGTGGGGGAAGTTAACTCAAATTCACGGCAGCCTTAGCTTGGTCAGAGCTGGGATAAGAGGGCGAAGGATCTTAACATTTCACTATATTCTTAGCTTGGTCAGAGCAAGGATGACAGGGAGAAGGCACTGTACAGTTCTTACTGTATCCTCAGCTCAGTCAGAGCCAAGATGACAGGGGGAAGGCACTGTAGCCCTAGCCTGGGAAGAACTGGGCTGTGATCCAGGAAAGGGTTAAGTGCCAGTCCTATTCCAAAGAGCAGCTTTGAATCCTGCCTCTCTTTGATCAGTGAAGTGACCCCTTTTCTTCCTAAATAAATCTTAGGGGAGAAGTTTCCCCTTTCCCCCCTTTTTCATCTGTCTTTTTACTTCCCAAACTTTGCCCGCAGTCCAAAGAGGTAGTAAGGGAGAGCTTTTTTTATTGTTGTTGTTGCTGCCAAACTTTTCTTTAAGAGACCGTCAATCTTTCTGGCCCAGGTGCAGTGGCTGGCTGCATTTTGAATCTTACGGGGTGGCAGCCTCAGCACAGATTTTTATACAGACACAGAGCAGAAACAGAAAGACAGGTGGCACAGATGCTCAAAGCACCTAGATGAAATGAAATGGTAGACAGACACCAAACAAAACCGAATAATAAGGCAAAACAGATTGATACAGGTCTAAGCAGGGTGGCTTTTTCCTGATTACATGCCAAAACAGACCAACTTGGGTCCAAGCGGAATGACTTTTCCCAAGGGTTGAACCACAACAGATTTGTATCGACCCAGACAGGATGGCTTACCCCAGAGGCTTTCTCTGACATCTAAGAAAGAAGCTGGGGTGAGGGTGTTAGCAGCATCCAGCTGCTACTTAATGCCCCCCAGAATGAGTACTCCCAGAAACAGATACTTACCTCTAGAGGACAGGGCTGGAACTCCACATGGCCAAATGTGGGAAGGAATCTTAGTCAAGGAGGGATTTGGCTAACTCTACCCAAGCCTGAGGGTCCTGGGACGTCCTCAGGAGCTTGCTCCCCTCAAGGTTAGGGCAGGGCCAGCTCTTTCCCTTCCCCAAGTCCGAGGTTCCAAGTTTTCAGCAGTGACAGGGAATGGTGCCATCTTGCTGGGGCCGATAAATGTTGTAACGAGAATCAGCAAGATGAGACCATTAATCATTTTAAGTGGAGCTTTAATGAACTCAGGAACTGCAAGGGCAATGTACAAAAATCAAGGAGCCTCAAGACATATCTACTCAGGGTTTATACAGACCAAAACTACACTATAACAGTAGGTAAAGAAAACCATAACTTGACCATTTCTAAGAGCAAGTGGGAAAGTAAAGGAGCCAAAGGATAGCGTTGAATAACAACCCATCAGGTACCCAACCAGTAAAAATCCCCTGATCAGTTCCTAGGTAAGGGTAAGGGGCCATGTTCTTCTGCTTGACAGGTTTGTATGGAAGGCTTGGACAGGCCTGATTTGGCAGGACTTTCTAGTGGACTGGGTCTGTTTAGTTGGTGAGTTCCTCAGGGGACCAGGAGTACAGGTGTTAGGCTGGTTGGAACTTGATAGGGAAGGGGGTTGGGGGAGAGTTCCCAAAATTGGTGGTTACAACCCACATTCTAAGTCTCTTTATATACAGAAGTGGCTAGTCAAAGACTGAAAGGGATTTTGACTCCCACACTAGCTTTTTTCACCCTCTATAACCTTCTCATGCTGTCTCCATGTCACTTGGGTTAATCCCAACTTCAGTTCTTTGTAATCTACAGTCTTTTATAGCTCTTAGCCATACTGCAGGGGTAGAACATTGACATAAAAATGAATCCCAGCATTAAAGAGAAGACAGTCAAGATTGTGGTGTGTAGACTAGTCCCCAACTGAAGTCTCCCAACATTTATCTCTAAAGAACTTTGAAATAGTACCTCAAATCAAATTGTGGAGTGGCAGAGCAAATAATAGGTCAGAGAAAGACATTTTAACAGCATGAGACACCTGAGGATATCCACAGAAGAGGTCTGTGACACTAGAGTGATTGCAGGCTTAAAGTACATCAAGAATACGAGAAGTGCACTTGGAGGAACCTATAATAGCAGCACCAGCTACAGAACTTTTGAAAGCTTTCAGACTAGAGATAGTAAAGAGATTGGACAGCTGGTCAGAAAGAGATTACAGATTGGTAACTCTATTGCTCGTAAGCAGATCTGGGTCTCAGTTGTAGGATAGAAAGGATGCAAACTGAAGCATGATTTTCCTTTTTCTTTCCCTCTCCCTTCCTACCATCCTCCCTTCCTTCCTTCCTTCCTCCCTCCCTCCCTCCCT
>NW_027185653.1:8867808-8868186 GCF_028583685.1 Petaurus breviceps papuanus
CCTTCCTTCCTTCCTTCCTTCCTTCCTTCCTTCCTTCCTTCCTCTCTTTCTGAAATGACTAATATGGAAATATATTTTACGTGACTTCACGTGCATAATTGATATAATTTGCACTCTCAGTGGATAGAGAAAGGGGTAGAAGGGATGTTGAGAATCTGGGATTCAAAATAAGATAAGATAAAATAGAAAATGGTTGTTGCTTTCAAGTAGCTGCCTATGTAATAAGAGAAACAATGTGAAAATACATACAGGATTATTTGGAAATAATCTCAAAGAAAAGAAAATATCATTAATGATATCAGGAGAGGCTTCTTGCAGAAGATTGAGATTTGAGAGAAAGCAGGAGAGAGAGAGAGAGAGAGAGAGAGAGAGAGAGAG
>NW_027185653.1:8888186-8920094 GCF_028583685.1 Petaurus breviceps papuanus
GAGAGAGAGAGAGAGAGAGAGAGAGAGAGAGAGAGAGATTTTAAATCAGGATTGGGTTCAAGCTCTGCCTCTAACATATATTGCATGTATTGGCTGTGTGAGAATATCAAAATACCTAAATTCCTACTGCTTCCAGGCAATGTTCTCTAACAATATATTACAAAGAAGATACTGATCTGAACTCTTATAAGATGCTTCCTCAACAGAAATCTTTTATATCAATGAAATAAAATATCAAATAGTACAATCTCTCTCATTGACATTTTTATATCAAGCATAAATTATTTTTGAAGATTTATGGAATTGAAGAGATGCTAACCATAATTCTAGTCATTCATACAGGGCTTAATCATTTGAAAAGAAAAAAAAAGGAGGGAGAGGGCTTTTGAATTTTCTTTAACATAGAGAGGCATAAATTATTTAAGTAGCAAAAGTATAATGGATTATTGAATGCATATGCCACAAAAATAGTTAAATTATTTTTAAAACCCACAATTAATATTCTTTAAACCAGACAATGACATGTATTTCATTAAGTATCTAACGTATTTCTAAGTTTATGTGATGTTACAGATACATAAAAGGAAAGTTATGTTATCACTACAAAATGTATAGGAAACTGTTACCTTAAATAAGTTTATAAGGATTAATTCATTTTAACATTAAGTACAGAAGTAAAAAAAGAAACACTGACTTAATCATACACTATTAGACAAGACCAATGTCCTTCAACAAAAGCTACTTTACTGAAGTCTTATTGAGTTCTCTTCACATATCTAAGTTTCAATTTGTTTAACTTTCCAAAACACAAAATGAACATTTCACCTGGTGGTTGCTGGAAAGCCATTATCACACACACACACACACACACACACACACACTCACACACACACACTCACACACCCACCTACCCACACACATCTTTTTTAGAAAAGCTGAGAATTTATGAATTGCAACATCGTGTTATGTTAATCTTTTCTGTTTTGAAAAAATGTGTTATTTTGGCATAAATTCAGATGGCAATCTAAAATTGTAAAGTGGCTTAAAACCAAAAATGATACATGCCCATCAACTATGTGTATTTTTAAAATAAAATTATTCCAAACACTGATTTAATAATTCCTGATCTAATGTTGAATTAATTGTGAACAAAGTCAAATGCATCACGTCAGTCATGAATCAGACAGCATTTTAAAAAGTCCTACAGTGGTCTTTTGAGGACAAGTCTATGTTGTTGGGTATGTATATATGGGAGGGGAAAGTGTAAGTGCAGGGATATGAAGTAGTTAATGAATATTAATGTTATAAAATATAATCTGGTTTATCATAATTTTTTAAAGTGAGGAATGAAAACGTACTGGAAATATATTGTGAGTATACCAGATTTTGATCAGGTAATAAGCTAATGCAAAGAGTTTCAATCTTAAAAAAAAGACTAGTATCTGTTATGGCTATCAGTGGGACATTCTGAGGAATATATTCTAATGACAATCTGCTGATAACCTGGGACAAAGACAAGTACCTGAAGGATTTGCAAATGGTTGCTGTTACCATAACCAATTAGTTCTTTTAATGGGCAGGTGACTAGTAAAAACAGACAGTATTAGAAATCTGTCTTGTGTGAGATATGTTCTACATTGCTGCCCAATTATGAAAATACAGAACTGACCATGTCACTTTGCCTAGCATTTCCAATAATTCACTCTTGCCTGCGGGATAAAATACAAATCCCCAGTCTGACATTTAAAGTCCTTTAAAATATGTCTTCCAGGCATTGGAACAGATATTAGTGGTTCAAAGACAAAA
Organism: Petaurus breviceps papuanus; assembly: GCF_028583685.1. Lineage (NCBI taxonomy): Eukaryota > Metazoa > Chordata > Mammalia > Diprotodontia > Petauridae > Petaurus > Petaurus breviceps. The sequence continues at coordinate 8,889,993 of NW_027185653.1, forward strand.
AGATAAAATTATCCCTTGCCTCTGGGGTCGCATTGTGTTGGGTAGGTAGAATATGTACTTGGATACATATATGCAAGATATTTGCAAAGATAAATTATTTTATGGATATGGAAGGGGAACTAGAGAGATTAAAACTTGATCATTGATGAAATAACATACATTTTTGCATTTTACATATATGAAAAGTAAAAGTCTGTCCTCATAAATCTCTTATAATCAGGCTTTGCTATGTGCCTTATATTTCTCTTAGTTCTTCTAGGTTGAATCTTCTATTAAGTTCAGATTGTTTTTTTTTTTTTTTGGGGGGGAAGGCAAGGCAATTGGGGTTAAGTGACTTGCACAAAATGACACAGCTAGTGTGTCAAATGTCCTAACCCACATTTGAACTCAGGTCCTCCAGATTCTAAGGTCAATGCTCTTTTTACTGCACAACCTAGCTGCTCCTGTTCAGGATTTTTATAAACAAAGTTGAAACCCTCCTTTTTGTTTCTATCGAGAATCTGGAAATTCATTATCTGGTCTTTCCATTAGGAATATCAGAAACACACTTTACAAGCAGTAATTCTTATGAAGTTTTAAAGCAGAGAGTTATTTTATTTACATGTTAATGGCAGTGAAAAGACACATCTGAGCTGATGAAGAGTCTTTCTTTTCTTACAGATTACTTCGCCCTTTTTTTCTGGCCCTAGTTACTTGAAACATTATAGATGGGGATCATACAGCAAAATCAGGGCACAGGGTTCATTGTTCGAAGTTGCTTTTCTACTACTGCTTGCTGTCTTATTTCAATGGATTTATCCATTTTTAATTATCTATTTGCAAGTGGTTTACTCTCTTGAAACTAGCTGTATCCCAAGATTTTCTTATAGATTCATCCATACTTTTTTTCCTTTACCTGGAGCAGCTGATAAATATTTTCCTTTATTTTCATTAGTCTAGGATACTTCTCAAAAATTTTCTTTAGCTGTATGAGAGGAGTGGACAAAGTCAGTTTCTCCCAACAAAACTCCCTCAGTACAGACAATCCCAGTCTCTAAGTGAAGGGATCTTTTTGCTACCTCAATTATGGTAAAATTACTTAGATCATTTTTAGATGCAAAAAATCTCTTTGGTTTCTTCCTTAATTATTTTTATTTCATCTTTTTATTCCTCTTAAAATAGGAGCAAAACAAGAATGATGGAAATAGATGACAGAAGAACTAATTCAGGTGATGAGAAGTCTATAACTGGAAAGAATAGGATCATTACACCCTAAACACGTAGCAGCATAAATGCTATGAAGTGTTTCAGTACTGATTTATTCTACAAGAGACTTTATTTAAAATTATGTTTTAAAACACATATCAAAAATGAAAATTGTAATTGTATGCATGGGTGATTAGTTATTTCAAATCTCTAGCCTACTATAAACCTTATTTTCCCCTTTATATGCACTTTGACTTACTTCTTATTAATAAGGCTCCACATGATATTGTTGACAAGTAAAAAGTAGAAAAGGAGATTTAGAAGTAGAAAAAAAAGCAAAATCACTTATTTTATAGATGAAGAAACTAAGGTTCAGTGACTCATAATATCATAAATAAATTTACATTTATAATTATATAAATCAGGGCTAAAAAAGATGAATTTGGAAGGGATATAATTGAAATCTGAGGACTAGAAATGTAAAAATAATTTGCCCAAAATTTCAAAGCTACAATTTTAAACTTATGTCTTTTTCTCAGAAATTTCTTTGAATTTCTAAATTTCAGTGAAATTTAGAATATATATTTTTGTTTTGTTTTTGTTTTGTTTTTGTTTCTATACCAAAGGACTTATTTAAGACTCTAAAACCTGAAATCTCTGCATCTCTTTTGATATTTTTCAACAATTTCAAATAAATTATTTTCATAATCATGACTCAAGGGGATTTTATGGTTAATGATAGAGCTTGTAAAACAAAATAGAATTAGGGAGAGGAAAAGAGTTTTTAAATGCCCAACCCTAGTAAAGATACATGGCACATAGTGAGAGGTCTCAAAATGTCTTCCCCTACCATACTTGCCATAGCACCTACCAATTGAACTACTTGGGTAAAAGTAGTCATTTCATCGAGGATTTTAAATTCATCAGACATTCAAGAGAATTTGAGGAGGATATGAGATGGATCCGAGAAAAACATTGTCTTTATAGACACAAAATACTGGAAAGAGGAGATGTTGGGCAATCCACTCAAGCAGAGTGCCTAGATTGCATTGAGGGCACCATAAGGATATTGGGATCTCAAAGTATTTGAGATGTAAATTGACTTGTAAGCACATATTTCCTCTACCACCAAACTCTAAGTCTGTGTCTATTCTTCCCAGAGAAACAGTATAAATTTTGGAAGCTTTTTGGAATACTTTCTCACAGATTTATTGGCAAAAAGTTTTCCTAGTTACTATTTTTTTGTATGACATCTTAGTAAATGTCATTTCTTTGAGCTCGTTTTGTCTACTGGATGACTGTGAATGGGAAATTTGTTGGCTGGGACTAAAGAGCTATAATGTAAGAAATGCAAATCATACAGACTAATACAGTTTGCCCTTGCAACTGTTAGTAGTAGCATCTTCACTTACATCTCAACCTCTAAACTTGTGAGTATTAAGTTAAGAAAGTACAAAGAAAAGGTGCTAATTTGTGTATGCATTTTAGACAGATAATATCACACATATTTTACCTGAACATGGATTATGTAAGTTATTATTTTAGTTCAACTGGAAACAAATGGTAGACTTGTTTGCCTCCTGAGTATTTGTGCAATTTCTTTCATTAATTTATACATAAGAAATGCCAAAAAGCCAGAACTATTACCAACTCTCACACAGACATACATATATTGAAATATTTCAACTTGATTCAAGAACAACGGTTGGGCAAAGGAGTGAGGGAACTCTCTTGCCCACTGTCACATAGCTAGGAACTTGGAGAGCTAGTATTTGAATTCATTTCTTCTTACTCCAAATCCAGTTATTTTCCCCTTATATATAGACTATTTTCCATATATCTTATTTGAGTTGTGTAAAATAAAGCTTAGAGAGATTAAAGTAGATATATAGAATCACAACTGAAAAGTTGTAGAGCAGAACATTAAGGAAATTGAAGTATTTGAAGATGTATCCTATTAAAGAGGGACTAGATGTTCTTGACTTACAAGGCAGGGAAATGTTTGAGCTTCTGAAGCACATTTAGAATTGATATAATATAAAAACAGACAAACAAAAATGCAATATATGTTTAGATCTATTCAAAAGTAAAAAAAAATGTTCATCCATCAAAGAATATATGCCATTTGTCTGCCGTATTGTATATAAGATTTTTGTTCAGGTACAACTTGGAATGGATCATGTTGAATGCCTTGGATGCCTGGATCATCTCAGAGCATCTATGATAATGTACACACCATGATGTTGTATCAGAAGAGAACTTCAATAGAAAACAGCCTAAGGAATCTTGGAGGGGGTGTGGGAGAGGACAAAGAAACAAGCCTAATAGTAAGATGTTCAAGTTGGGAAATAGAAGTTGCAGTGAGGGCACAAGAAACAGATAGCGTAAATTTGTGGAGGGAAAAGTCTGATGTAACCATCACCCTCAATGCTGGTTAGTGGAAGGTGGCCCCATAAGAGGGATAATAGAATCTATCAGAACCTTAAAGGGAAGGCTTACCCTGCATAGTGAGGGAAATGGTTATGCCAAATGAAAACAGGAGTCAAGTTATAGAAAGAATATTCACTATAGTGATAGCTTCTCCCTGAAGAATAAATTCTGTCTTCCTAACTTCCCTAGCATTGAAGCTTGTTCCTGTCCTACTTAGAAGTTACTGAAACACCTATTTTTGAATTTTATTCCTATTTCTAGCTCCAAATCACTCTGGCTCTAAATGATTGGTCAATAATTGGTCTCAGGCCATGCCTAACTTGATCTATGTTTGTGACCAGTTTGGCTCAGAATTAATCTAAATAATAATTGTTTCTGTTTTGGCCAGAAAACCTGAGGGTTTTCCCCTCCATATTTTTTTTTAAAGAAGCCTTTCTTTTCCTCAATTCTTATTAAGCCTCAATCAGCAAATAGTCATTGTCTTAGTCAAACAGAGACCTGTTAAAATATGTCAGCTTGAAAAGGCCAAGGTTCCCCATTGAATCATGGGCCATCTCCAGTTTTCTTGATCTACATCTGGCCAAGGGCCACAGATGGTTCGGGAAGTAAAAGTGAGACCGAAATGAAGGATGAACACCAGCAGTAGCAGCAGCTAGGAGGAAATGGAAAGCTAAAAATGGATTAAGGTGGAGGAGGGAGAGGCCCTGAGGATCTATTTGTGCTTGAATGAGGTTTGTTTGACAGACATTTATGTTTCAGAGGCAGTTTGGAAACAGAGTTGATCTACCAAAGACGAAGTCCTAGATTCAAGTCTCATTTTTGCCACGTGCTAAATGTAAAGCTCTGAGGAAGTCACTTTATTTCTTTGTAAGACTAAATTGCAGAGAAAGTACCAACCAGTATGGGCAAGGGGGGTTCTTCATCTGGAAAGTGCTTGAACCAAAAAAATCATAGGTCCAGACTCTGTCTGTACTCTTAAATTACTGTGCGTTTTACAATTTTGTAAATACTTAGAAAAAACCCTTTCTCATTCAAGTTTATTATGTATCCTAAGTAAATTACTTTTAAGTTGACATATATTTTATGTTGCTAATCCTTCCCCCAAATGACCAGTCTGCATTCATTTTTGTTTTCTCTTCATCCTAAGATTATTAGAGTTGGAAATTAGGAAAACGGAATGCAACGTATATGCTTCAATTTTCTTCACCGACAGGTTCCATCGAAAAGCAAGCCTAGAAGAGAGCATCTAGGAGAGACGTGCGTTATTCAATTTCACATTTTTGTTGTGTAATGAAGCATGTTGATAATTCTCAGTACTTGTGTACATGTCATGGACACATGAGTTTGTATATGAGTGAAGTGAAGCTATTCATTACCAAATATTTTAATGTATGATATTTAGATTTCAAATTAACGAATTGCTCAGCCTTCCTAAAATTTAGCAATATTTCGTAAATTCTTATCAACTGGAAGCTTCCTGTGTCCATATAGTACCTAAACTATATAATTCAAAAGTTCTTGATGTACAGTGTTGTGTCAGAGTATCCAGTGTCGTGGAGAACAGCCATTGTGGAAAAATTGATCCAAGAATCAGAATTTTTGCTCCTTATCAAGCCCATCACAGCAAATAAGAGTGCCTGGCTATATAATATAATAAGCATTCATTCAATTTTCTTCATGCAGGATACAATTTGTACCCCCAACTTCAAAGTGGTATATGTCAATTCAAAAGCTGTCATCAAAATTAATTATTCAATTACGTGTTTGGAGAGAAGTGCCAATTGACAATCCAAGACCAACTTCCTTTGTGTATTTATTTCTTTTATCAGGGCTCCTTCAGCAGTTTTTAATGTACTCTGCTTGAAGGATGTGCTAGATGGGTTGCCTTGGGTACTACTTATTTTATTGGATAATATGTCAGTGCCAGATACCTCTCATAAGGTACTTGAGATTTCTGGGAAACATTTTCATTTGTGTGGCATTTAGATAAATCTATTTGGAGAATAGTCAGAAAGCAATTGCACTACTTTATTGACTAGGTTATGTCATAGATTCACTGGGAAGTATTTATTTCTGGAAGACTTAAAAGGTGGCTAAAGAAACCAATTTAGGAACCTCAACCATGAATTTATTTCAAATTCTATAATTATATCAGTTGTTACTTAGGATTGGGAACAGTTTTCACAGAAGGCTCCAGCTCTAGCCATAAGCCAGACTGAGTTTTGTCTTGGGAGACTCTGATTCCTTAAAAAATTGATTATTTCTTTGACCATTACTCATAGCATACCACCCAGAGATAAGGGAAAAATTTATTAATTGAACTAACTAATAAATAGATGAATAGTAACAATGAATAAATAATATTCATTCGCTTATCTTGTGATCTATCATCTCTCCTACACAGTTTATTTTAGAAGAAAAGTATGTATTATACAAAGTGGCAGCTATCATGTATAGGAAAGCTATTTTTTTTTATCACCACCAAGAAAAAAGATGTTTGGAATGCAAGACTCATAAGAGATAATAACAAACCCTTAAAAATGAAAAACAAAATCTATGTCATTGACTCTGCTAGTAGTTAAAGACAACATTTCATGACAGTTTAAAAGATAATTTCCTCCTTGACATTGACCTAAAATTATTGGACAAATCTTGAGGTGCAGATCTACAAGCAGGGCATGACTTTTGCCTGGATGCTTTCAGCTGCGGCTTCCTTCTGACCGTGGTCATCTTAAATATGAAGGAGTATAGAAGCAGGATGAATCTACCTTTGGTCAACTAGCACTAATTCAGGGATTCCCAATATTTTGAATTCACAAGGTAGAAGTCAAAGTTTCCAAGTATTCATTGCACATGTTGTGCAGTCAATTGTGGTCAGGAAAAGAAACAAAAGCAAAGAATAAAAATAAAAACAGTGTCAGGAATTCTGATCTTAAGCTAATTTAAGTAAGAAGACATTGCTATTTGTTATGGGCTTTTTGTGTGCTCCCATAGCCACTAGGAGAGAAAGGCCAAGAAATACTTCTCCCTCCCCTTTTGCCTGAAGTCTAATGGAGAGATAGAAGGGTGTAGAGAGTTTTCATAGGTCTTATACACGAGTGAGGCAGTAGATTCTCCTGGTTAAAAATAACCAGTAAATAATTGTTAACACAATATCTAGTCACAGTAGTATATAAGAACAAAAAAAGAATTTTTAAAACACCCTTTTGCAAAAGACAAGAGAACAGGCTCATCCCTTCATACATGCTCCATGTGATGGCCCACTTTGGGCCCAATTCTAAAATATAATGGAGTAGAGAAGGAAGGATTACATACTGAGAAGTTCTAATTCACATTTACTCAAGTGATTAGCATGACTAAAAACTGTGATAAATTGTTTGGGAGAATTAGAAGGATCCTCTGTCCCTACAGCTGAGTAAATTTCCCACTTTATCTGAGATACAATGTAACCATGGCTCCTCATCTTAAGAAGCATATGAAGTATATTGTAGCTCCAAAGCACTGGATGCTGGATAAGTTAACAGGAGATTTGTTTCAAAGATCCACAAAAGCTGAGAGAGTGTGTTTTCTCCTCATCATTCTCCTGAGAAGCAGACATAATTATGCCCTGACAGGAAAGAGATTTTCATGCAGCAATTCATGAAGATTGACGGCAAGGTCCACACTGATATTACATACCTTGCTGGCTTTATGGATGTCATTAGAATTGAGAAGATGAGTGAAAATTTCCTTCTGCTTTTTGGCAGAAAAGGCAGAGCTGAGGAGGCTAAATATAAATTGTACAAAGTGAAACAAAAATTTGTGGGTACAAAAGGCTTGACCCATCTGGTGACCCATAATGCACCTTCTATCTCATAAAAGTGAATGATACAGTTCAGATTGATTTAGAAACTGGTTAGATCACTGACTTGATCAAGTCTGATACTGGTAACTTATATATGGTGACTTGTGGAGCTAATTTGGGTTGAATTGGTGTGATCACAAACAGGGAAAAGGAGCCTGGAGGGCTCTTTTGATTTTGCCCATGTAAAATATGTTGATGGTTTTGACACTAGACTCTCAAATATTTTTGTTATCAGCAAAGGTAATAGGACGGTCAAGATGGCAGAGTCGAAGCATAACCTCTAAGTGGCTCAGGCTTCCACCTTCCCCAAACAATGTAAAAACGGGAGTCTGAACAAATTTGGATCTGCAGAACCCACAAAATAACACAGAGAAGCTAACCTCACACTGAGGACAGCCTGGCAGGCTGGCAGGAATCCGCCAACCTGGCGCTCTGGGAGCCAAGTCCAGACCCAGAGGTTTTAGTCCCAGGGTGGGCCTGACCAGCCACTGGACGGAGGGACTCCAGATCAGCAGCAGCTGTGGCCTTTTCCAGAATTATCAACATATATATTCGAAGGACAAAGTGAGAGGTCAGTGCAGTCTGGACTTTGGGACTCAGTAGGTGGGAGTGCTATGGCTTTTGCCCCCAGGGCGAGAAGCTGCTAAGACTCTGGCACAGCCAGCCAGCACTGATGGTATGCTTGGGATATATGTTTGTAAAACCAATTTGTAAATGCAATTTGTAATACCAATTTGTAGCATCAGTAATGATGGGGTGCTTGGGATCTATATTTGTAACATCCGTCTGTAAAACTTTGTAACATCAATTTATAAAACCAGTTTGTAAAATTACACTACCCCCCCACCCACTCTCAGAGCATTAACTCTGCCCCTTCTCCCCACCCCTAGCTTCAAAGAATTAATTGTGCTCAGCAACAATTCATAGATTATTTATCTCAGCCTTGAAACACTAACAAGCTATAGCTATCAATCAGTCACCAAAGTATCTATAAACGTTCCTGCTTAGGCAACTATTATCTCCCCCTTATATAGTATTCCACTGCTCCCATGAATCCGGTACCCTATCTCTGAGTTAATTCCTTTGACTATTATCCACTGAGTCTCCAGTAAAACTTGGTTCCAAGACATCAACCGGTCCCAGACACTAATCTTGTCAAGCATGACACCAATGGGTGGCAGATTGGGCACTTCTCATCAGCCCTTGACCACTCACTGACTTAGTGACATTTCAAACTTAAAACAACACCTCTAGATAGCCTCTCCCCCCCCCCACCTTGGGCTTTTTCCCAGTGAATTATGGGCAGTAAAACTTCCAGTTACATTACGTTGTCCCCACCTTAACTCCTCCCTAATCCTACCCTTAATCACCTAGTTAGCATAATTGCCATGGGTTCTACTATGGATGATTCTATATAAAGCTTAATTCTGCCCCTTTAATGTTGCAGCTCCCCTAAGGATCCTTGCCCACTGTAAGGGGTATGATAAACTTTTTCAACTCTGACTCCAATTAAGCCTGAGCTGAAATCTATCAAGAGTGTAACACAGGTTCTGCTCTTAGATAAGATCAGAGTTCCTGCTGAACCTATTGGAGGCCATCTCTCATCAGGCCCACGTGTCAGCTTCAGCTCCTGGCCTACAGAGTGTAGACCAAGCAACCAGTCTGAGGGGTCATTGCTCTTGCTTTACCCTGCTTGGATCTGGATTGCAGTCTAGGTTGGAGGTCCTGGGGCATGTGTCCAGCTTGCCAGAGTGTGAAGATGCTTCAGAGAAGGCACCCATCAAATACCTCCAGCAGCTGAGAAAACACCAGGATTTGGTATGAAAGCTCCCCTGTCTGATGTCAGAGTCCTACTCTGGCAAAAAGCCCAGGGGTCAAGTGAATGAGGGGCGACATGACCAGTCAAAGGAAACAAAGCAGACAGAAGATTCCAACATTAGACTCCTATTTTGGGGACAAAAAGGAGCAAAGCATGGAACAGGAGAAAGACAGTGAAGTCAGAAATCCTGCCCCAAAAAAATTCAAAGGAAAATACGCTCAGGTTACAGGCCATAGAGGACTTAATGAAGCAGAAAAGAAAACTAGAAGAAAAATTGGGAAGAGAAATAAGAACTAAACAAAAAAAAATATGAAATGAGAGTCAACAGCCTGAGGAAAATAACACCTTAAAAATAGACTAAATCAAATGGCAAAGGAGGCTCAAAAAGGCAATGAGGAGAAGAATGCCTTAAAAAGCCAAATTTGCCAGATGGAAAAAGAATCACAAAAGCTCACTGAGGAGAATCATTGCTTCAGAATTAGATTGGAGCAAATGGAAGCTAATGACTTTATGAGAAATCAAGAGGCTATAAAACAGATCCATGCAAATGACAGAGTAGAAGGCAATGTGAAATATCTCATGGGAAAAACCACTGACCTGGAAAATAGATCCAGGAGAGATGATAATTTAAAAATCATTGGATTACCTGAAAGCCATGACCAAAGTAAGAACCTAGAAATCATCCTCCAGGAAGTTCTCAAAGCAAACTGCCCAGATGTTTTAGAACCACGGGGCAAAATAAAGGTTGAAAGAATTCCACGATCACCTCCTGAAAAAGATCCCAAAAAGAAAACTCCTAGGAATATTATAGCCAGGTTCCGGAACTACCAGCTTAAGGAGAGAATATTACAAGTAGCCAGGAAGAAACAATTTGAATATTGTGGCAACACAATCAGGATAAGCCAGCATCTGGCAGCTTCTACACTGAGGGATGGAAGGGCTTGGAATATGATGTTCCAGAGGTCAAAGGAACTGGGATTAAAACCAAGAATCACCTACCCAACAAAACTGTGTATCATGTTTCAGGGGAAAATATGGTCATTCAGTGGAGTAGAGGACTTTCAAGCATTCTTGATGAAAAAACCAGAGTTGAATAGAAAATTTGACCTTCAGATACAAGAAGCAAGAGAAGAATGAGAAGATAAACAGGGAAAATAAATCATCAGAAACTTATCAAAGTTGAACTATTAACATTCCTACATGGAAAAAACAATAATTTTAACTGATGAAACTTTTCTCAGTATGAAAGTAGTTGAAGGCAATAGAAATATATATGTCTATATATGAGGGTATATGGGCATATGAATACATATGTGAATGTGTGTATATATGTTTACAGGTATACATAGATAGAAGGCACAGGACCAATTTAACAGGAAGGCATGATATTAAAAGGTGAAATTAAGAGGTGAGAGAGGAATATCATGAGAGGAGATGGAGAGAGACAGAATGGGGTAAACTATCTCATAAAGAAGAGGCAAGAAAAAATGGTTACAATGGAGGAGAAGAATAGGAAGTCAAAAGAGAATGGGTCAACCTTATTCCCATTGAATTTGGCTTTTGGAGGGAATAAAATTCATACTAAATAGGGTATCTCACCCTACAAGAGAGTAGGGTGGAAGACGATCAGAGGGGGGCTGATGGCAGGCTGTTGGGGAAAAAGTTGGAAGCATTGACTTTTGAAAAGGGATGGGATCAAAGTAGAGAATAGATCAAGGGGGAGGTGGGATAGGAGGGAGGGAAATATAGTCAGTCTTTTACAATATATCTACTATGTTATTGTTTTGTATTAATTACACATGTACAACCTATACTGAACTCCTTATCTTCCCATTAAGGGTGGGTGACAAGGGAAGAAGGGAATGAATCTTTTATTCAAGTTTTAAAATCAAATGTTTAAATATATATACTATTATTAATACTCTTTTACATGTAATTGGGAAATAAAATATACAGGCACTGGGACATAGAGATCCACCATACCCTACTGGAAGAGTCAAAAAGGGTATGGGAGAAAATATGGGGGAAGATCAGATTGGAGGAGGGGATGTTCTGTTGGAATGCTATTTTGGGGCAGTGGGTAGGGGAACAATGGGGAGAAAATTTGTAACTCACAATCTGGTGTAAATAAATGATGTAAATGAGAAATTAATAAAGCATTTGATAAATGGAAAAAAATTAAAATAAATTCAGCCAAAAACTAAAGGTAATGAGACAGATCTTTTTTTTTTTTTTGCCTTTTTGAGGGCAATTGAGATTAAGTTACTTGTCTAGTTACACGGCTAGTTTTTTTGTTTGTTTGTTTCTGTGTATGTGCGTGTGTGTGTGTGTGGAACCGAACTTGGGTCTCCTGACTCTGTGGCTAGCACTTTACTTACTGCGCCACCTAGCCACTCCTAGATTTCTTTCCCAAGTAAAGTGTTTCTGCCTTACAATTTCTGAAGAAATAAAAAAGAGATTGGCACCTAAGCAGAACAGTACTTAAATGATTAAAGAAAAGAATGTGTTGCATTTCAATCAAATCAAGATATTACAATTTAAAATGTGATTACCTATAGCAGAAAGCACCCCAGGGTCCCCAGGGTGGCTGCCAACACAGGTTCTTAGATGTGCTTTGCTAAAGGAAAGCAACTCAAAATTTGTTAACAAGCTTACTTTAATCAGTCAAATATATATCATTTACCTAGTTCAGGGGAATAAGTTCAGCACCCTGAACTTCAGAGCATACAAATAGAATTATCAAGATAGAGAAACAGATCAAGTGGACAGGTTTGCAAACTGTCCAACCATTACATCCATACCAAATCAATATCTGGGTTTTTCAAAGCTGGGGTGCTCTCAACAACAGCTTCCCAGAGTCTCATCTGATCAAATCACAGAACACTTCTCAAAGTGAGCCCCAAAACAAAGCCTCAAATCAGGGTTTATATAGCCGCCTCCTGGCTCAGAGAATGTAACAACCTTCTGGACCCACTGGCCAATCAAAAAGTATCTATTGAAAAACAAGCCTTCCCCCTGGCTCCAGGTGCACTTTAGCCTAGGGGCAGGGAAGATCTTAAAAATTTACATTCACATTACATTACCCTAAAAAATTATCAAATACACAAAATAAGAAATAGGTTGCTTAAACAACTCAGTCTTACAAAGTGAATGTAAGCAAGATGTAAATGCCTTTCTCTCTCTCCTTGGATTAGGGTACTGTAGATGTGAATTTTGCTTAAAATGTTGGAAGATGTACCTGTATTGGCTTTGCTTAACTTCTCTTTCTTACATGGGATGACTCCCTGATTGAAGGATGGGAGAAGACGTATCCCAAAATGATTGATGAAAAAACAAAAGATACCAATAAAATTTCAAGAAAAAGAAGAGAAAAGAAAAATACCTCACAATGCAATTCAAGAAATACTTCTTAAGCAATTATTATGTGTTCAAGTCTCAGTGCCTGGAAAAAGAGTTACCGAAAAAGAAATGATAGAATAGTGTCTACCTTCAAGAATGTTACATTGTACTGAGGAATAGTAAAAAAAAAAAACACAGGTAAGTAAATCAAAGCTAATTTGAGGAGGAGGAACACAGTAGAATCTAGAACAAGGGTTATTAATTATTTTGAGTTCATAACCATTTTGGCAATCTGATATACCCTATGAACTCTTCAGAATAATGTTGTTAAACTTATAAATTTAAAAAAAAAATAGGATTACAAAGGAAATCAATTGCGTTGAAATACATTTGTTAAAATAAGAAACAAAATCCAGACCTAGATGAATCAGTAAATGATTCCTGTATGAAGAAAACAAAGATTATAAAGGCAGAGTTGAGGAAGGGGAAGGCATTCCACACATAAGGGACAACCTGAGAGAAGTCAAGGAGGTATAAGTAGGAGACAGAATGATATTCTCTGTTTGTGAATCTTTTTATTTTTCTTATTAGTGGTGGTGCTTTTAGAGGAATAGTACAAAATTGTTAAAGATATGAAATTTTATTTGCACAGTATATTTTAAAATCAGGTAGATTTTCTTTGAAATTGCTTAATTTTATTTTCAAATGATGTGCTGGATTCCACTCTAGATGACTTGTGAGAGTTGATTATTAAATTTTCAACATGAGAATTTAAACCTAAGAAATCCCTGGTTATGATTAAAGCAAACTAAGTCTTGATTTTTTATTTTGATGACTTTAGGCTTAGGAAAGTGTTAATACAGCAAATTAGACCTTAAAATGAGAACATACAAACATTTTTTGAGGGTGGTTGAGCCCAATTTTTGAATCTTTATGTTTTTCTAAAAATATTGTTTAAAAACAGAAAGAATAAACAGTAAACATACACAGTAAGAGGCTCAGAGAATGAAACCAGTACTATACTGGAGTTCTGGTGACCAAGACCATTAAAATAATAATAATAAATCTTGCATTTTATAGTCCTTTCCATCTATTCTCATTTTAACCTCATTTAACCCTAATTTTTATCCCTTAAAATTCCTTGGGAGAGAAAAAGGATTAGTCTGCAAGTGTGCATACCTGAATGTAGACTTTTAACTTTGGGGCAGGCTTAACCTTATTATTGCTATCAAAAAGAGGAAATATTGGAGTTAATGCAATGCTTATGTGTCAGTAAACCTGAATCTCCATAGTCAATGGCAACTGCCTCTGAAAATAAACCAAGAAAAAAAACATATTAGTTCTTTGTATGCTAGCCTGGTTCATTATAGTCCTAATGAAAACGAAATCATAAAGCAAGTATTTAGTTGGGAGAGGAAATTAAGAAACTAATCCAGACTGGATTTTCAGGAACCTAGATCATCTGTGGAGTTCTGTGAAAAAAAGTTGATTATCTATATAACACAATCCAAAGTTATCCTTTAAGTTAAGAGTTTTCAACCTAGGGGCCATGGATAGATTTTAAGGATTCAATAAACTCAGAATGAAAAAAAAATCAGAATGTCTATTTTAAATTACATCTAAATTAAGATAAGTATTTTTTTCAAATACATATGTCTATGTTAATATATATTTCTCATATAATATATACCTATAAAAATACATGTATATGTACCTCTGCATATCTACTTACACATTAGCAGATATGTATATGTACATATCTTTATGCATATACATATATACATGCATACCTCTATGCATATGTATGTTTTGAATCACTGCTTTAAGGCCTAAAACAAAGCTGTAAACGGCTCTTTGCCTTACTTATGAAAGTTAATAATTGTTTTAATGGGTCACTAAATAAGGAGACCAGTTGTTTTTCTAATTATATAACCTAAAGGAAAAGAATGTAATTAATCGTTGTGGTTTGCAATTTTGCTGAGTGCACAGAATAGAATCAAAGAGTAATTGAATTTAGATCCTTCTGCTGCTCCCCTTTTATTTCCTTAAAACCTTAAGGCTCAAGATCAAGATAAAACTTGAAAACAGGTTGAGGAAGAGGTGGGAAAGAAATTTCTGCATGAACCTACAAGCATCCATTTCCAGTATCCTGATATGCATGGCAATATTTTCAGAAGCCATTGCAAGGATAGCATCATAAACAAGCTAATATATGTGTGTGTGTATATACACACACAAACATATATAGTATATGTATATATGAGTATACATATAAATATAAATGTACACATGCATACACACATAAACACATGAAGTTATACATGCATTCATGAATGTGTGTGTGTGTGTGTGTGTGTGTGTGTGTGTATTATCCTTGAAGGTCCAGGTCATCATTACTCATTCCTAAAATCCTTGAAAAATTTTCATCTCTGAAATCTTACTTATGCATATTGACATTCAAAGAATATATTCATATTGTCTTTGTATTTTCCTGCAATGGTTGGCTATTATATTTATTAGTTCTATTTCTCCTCAATATAGTAGATACATAAATGAGGAGAAAAAATGTAATGAATTGAAAGTGATGACAAGAGGAAAACACCTTGAAAAGTAACACATTGCCACATCTCCATTCCTTCAATTTCATTTATAAGACATTGCAACTTTTTCCATGATAAATAATCTGTGAACATATGTATCTATATGTATATGTGTGTATATATATGTTTGTGTGTTTGTATGTATTATGCAAATGTGTATATTTTCTTTTCAAAGTAAATAAATATATACACACATTCACATGTATATATATGCACCTACTTATGTGTGTATATATGTATGTATGTGCATATATATACATATACATATGTGTGTATTCTCCATTTCAACTATTGAAATAATAGTCAAGATTGCTTTACAAGGATTATTCAGTTTTAGGTTATCTGATTAACATATTCCTAAGAACCGTTTCTTCCACAATTGTAATAGAAAATGTGATATTCATGAAGCTGTCCTTAGAATCATCATAAATATTTTATTCAATATTTTACCTGTATACGTATTTTTTATGATCACACGATAAATAGTAATCAGTGAACCCAAAGAATCTTTAGAATTTTATTTATGAATGCATCATAAATTTTCTCAGGCTTTCAAATTTTTTCTCATACAATTTGAGTTTTATGTGAAAAAGAGCTCAAAACTCAAGAAAGGTGGCCTCTTTGTATGTTGGCATATCATAATTTTTACTATTAAGAAATCATGAATTTTTAGTGATTCCTACGCTAAATAATCTCAAAAAAAAATGTGAAACTAGAAGTATAGCACATTTGCGCAACAATAAAACAGAAATAATGCAGATATGCTTCTTTAAAACATTTATTATTTATGAGCCTCCATTTTCATATTTGAAAAATGAAGGAATTAGAATACACAACTTAGAAAATCCTTTCCAACATTTAGTCTTAGTCCTGTGAAGCAGTACTTGTCCTCAAGGACATGGCATTATTTCATATCTACATGCAAATTTTAACAAACCTATCCAATTTCTATCACCCTGCATACTATATATCAACACAGTTTTTTTTTGTTTGTTTTTGCTTTTTTTTTAGGGCAATTGGGGTTAAATAACGTTCCCCAGTCTCACGGCTAGGTTTTTGTTGCATGTGTGTGTTAAGTATCTGAGGCCAGATCTGAACCAATGTCATCCTTACTCCGGGCCAGCACTCTACTCACTGAATGACCTAGCTGCCCCACAATGCAGGTTTATTTTATTTAATTATTCTTTCCTTTCTGTCTTAATAGCAACATTTAATTCCTTACCATTATAAAGTCATGCATTCAAATATGTTCCTAGATTTTTACTTTGGTTTATTTTATTTTATTTACTTCATTTTTTCCCTCAACAGATGGTATTTTGCCCTTTGGTGAATTGTCATTTCAATATCTGCTCATCTACTATAAACTATCTGTGTCAATTAAAACAGGAGAGGCAAATATTTGAACAGAAATCTGTAACGGGAATGGGAATTTGAAGATCTTCCCTGCCCCTTTTATTTGTGATCAAACGGGTACTTAGCACTTTGTTCAAAGTTCATGATTGTGTCCAGTATTAAGACCCAGAACTTGAGAATGCCACAGTGGAATTGATTTCTTGATGTAATCGGAAGGTGCAGAACAGGGAGGAGCTAATACTGTATATAAGGAAAAGCCTAAGCTGAGAGAGACCAGAAATCCGGGGAGCAGCCATCTAGAAGCAGGGCTGGAGAGAGAGAAGAGAACTGAGAACTGAACTGACAACTGAAAAGAACTGAGAAGAGAAATGAGAAATGAGGGATTGAAATGATAATTGAGAACAACTGAGAAATGGGAAGAGAGGAGAACTGGGAGGAGGCATGGCTGTGTTGTTGGTACTTTTTCTGTCTGTTTTGATGTAACCTTGTCAGATAGGTCTGCTGATAGAGGATGGTGCTGCTCTTAAAGAAGCCCTGGGACTTTGTTACTGGTTCAAAAGCCTGAAAGAAGATTTTCTTGTTGTATGTTTACAGAAATCCTGGAATGGGGGGGGGGCTCTTGATGACATTTTCAGAGTCCTTGGGATTGTACTGATGATTTGTGTTGATTCCTCAGTCCTTGTTGTTGGGTCTATGTTGATTTCTCAGGCAGAAAGTGAATTGATGAGCATGTTGGCAATGTGAATGAATGTTATTGTGGCTTTGCTGAGCTTTATCTTCCCAGGAACAGAACTGTGATGCACTTGAGGTGGAATAGGCATTTTGAGCTTCAATATGGAAAGGAACTGCATAAGAAGGTGGACAAAGAACTGAGAGTTGTCGGCCTTTGGATCCAGGTGGCATTTGGATAGATTTGGGCAGGAGCTGGGCCCATGGAAGAGGAAACATGGAAGTTGAAAGCCTGCTTCAAGTGAAGATGAAAAACCTCTCCTTGGTTATTTAATGCAAACTGAGTAAATCATGACTTACTGTGGCCTAGGGGTGTAGAACGATTACTTTTATATTTAGATGAATAATTGAGTTAAGAACTCAAATTAAGAAGAAAGAAAACTTTTTGAAGTTATTAAGACCATGTGACCTGAGGGTGGAGGACTTTGACCTTTGTATTTTGTGTCAATTAAGGAGGCTTGCCTCCTTAAGGATGATTTAATTAAGGACTTACTAAATTATAGTGTTACTAAATAAATGTTGTATTTTGCTTAAAACTGTGTGACTACTTTGGTGAAAACTATGTGGTCATTTTCGTTATAAGTTGTTTGCCATAACATGGTGAGTGCTGTACTTAGATTTCATGAATGTTTTGTCCTAATTTGTTACTAAATAAATAGAGAGTTCACTATACTGTGTAATCAGAACCTTGGAAGCAGTTCACAGCAGCAGTCCTCTGCAAAGTTGCTCATGCTTGGCTTTATATTATGGCATCCTGCTGACTATGCCATAACAGAACTTGTGAATTCCACAGGGGGAATAATTTGCTGATACAACAGTAAGGGGTGGGACAGGGAGGAGATAATGATCAGGATAAAGAGCTGAGCAGAAGCTGGAACAGAGACAGAACTCCTGGGAGCAAGCAGCAAGGACGCAGAACAGCTATTGTGAGTGAGAGAGGGGTGTTCTTGCTTAAGGGAGTCTGTATTGTTATTTTTTTAAATTAAGTTGTTTGTTTCCTTTTAGTTCACAGAATTCAATTACACAATTCCTTGAGTTTCACATTTTATCCCCCTCCCTCCCCTCCCCCCCCCATGGCGGCATATAGTCAAGTATAGGATCTGTAAATACTTTCACATTATACATTAGTCAGGTTATAAAGACGGATTGTACCAGCTGGAATGAAATATGGTAAAGAGGACATAAAACTAAATAAGAGAAGGAAAAATATCAGGTATTTTGCTTCCACCTGGATATAATCTTAGTTCTTTCTCTGGATGCACATATTTCTCTCCATCATGAGTCTTTTGGGATTGACTTATATCACTGCATTGTGAGAAGAATCCAGTCTATCAGAGTTGGTCATCACACATACGTTGTGTCTGTAATTGTGTCCAAATTTCTCCTGGTTCTACTCTTCTCACTCAGCATCAGTTTGTATAAGCCTCTCCAGGTAAATATGAAGAGTGCCTGCCCCTCGTTTCTTACAGCAAAATAGTATTCCATAGCATGCATATACCACAACCTGTTCAGCCATTCCCCAATTGATGGGCACCCCTTTAATTTCCAATTCTTTGCTACCACAAGAGCCTGTATTGTTTTAAAGACATGATGGAAGAAAGGATTTGGAAGGGTTGAGATTAGTGCTCATTGCATTTATTATGTGTACCAACTTCATGGGTACTATAATGAATTTATCTTTCTGGTTTGGGGATTCAATTTTCTGGTATTTGAATGAATACTTTGTTTTGTCCTCCATTTGGAGAGCCTGCTAAATTTTGTGATTCACAACTACAATACAAAAGCAGCATATACATAGCTGCTGTGGTCGCTGTGAATATTTCATTGGTGTTATAGGCAGCTATTTTTAAAACCAAGAATCACTTACCAATAAAAACTGAAAATATCCTTCAGGGGAAAAAAGGATATCCAGTGAAATGCAAGATTTTAAAGCATTCTTGATGAAAAGATCATAGTCGGATAGAAAACTTGATTTTAAAATCCAAGACACAGGAGAAGCATGAAAAGGTTAACAGGATAAAGAAATTATAAAGGACTTAACCAAGGTGAAGTCTTCACATTCCTACATGTACAGATGATATTTGTGACTCATGAGACTGTTCTCATTATTAGGATATTTAGAATGGGCAAATATAGATAGAGGACACAGGGTGAGATGAAAATGAAGGGATGATATCTAAAAAATAAAATTAAGAGGTGAGAGAAAATAATATACAGGAAGGAGAAAGGAAAACATATAATAGGGTAATAATCTCATATAAAGGAGTCAAGAAAAAGCTTTTACAGTGGAGGAGAAGAAGAGGGAATAAGTGAACCTTACTCTTTTTGGATTTGGCTTAAGGAGGGAATAACATACAGACTCATTTGGATATGGAATTTTACCTAACCCTATAGGAAAGTAGGAGGGGACAAGAAAAAGGGGAAGGAGTGATAGAGGGGAGGGTGGATTTGGGGAGGTAATAATCAGAAGCAAACCCTTTTGAGTAGGGGCAGGGTCAAAGGAGAAAAGAAAATAAATAGGATAGAGGGAAATATACTTAGTCTTTCATAACATGGCTATTATGGAAACATTCTCCATGATTACACATATATAACCAATATCAAATTGCTTGCTTTCTCAATGAGGGTGGGTGGGGAGGGAGAAAGAGAGAAAATTTGGAGTTCAAAGTTTGAAAAATGAATACAAAAATTGTTTTAGATGCAATTGGAAAATAAGATGCATAGGAAATGGATTATAGAAATCTATATTGCCATACAGGAAGAAAAACTAGGGAAGGGGGGGTGGAATCAAGATGGAAGAGGAGAAACAGGAATTCATTGCAGCTCCAGCCACCACATCCTCCAATTCATGTAAAAAAATGACTCTAGACAAATGTTGGGGCTACAGAACCCACAAAATGACAGAGAGAAGCTAACCTCCCACTGAAGAAAGTCCAGCAGGCCGGCAGGAAGGAGCCACTGCAGCACTCTGGGAGTCAAGCCCAGCCCCAAACTAGCCAGAATTTTTAGGCTCAGGGTGGCTACAACCAGCCGCCAGCTGGAGGGACTTCAGATCACTAGCAGCTGTGGTGGTTTCTAGAATTATCAACACATAGATGCTAAGGACAAAGTGAGAGGTCATTGCATGTGGACTTTGGGATCCAGTATTTTGGGAGTGGAGTGCATCCTTTAACCCAAGGAGGGAGAAGCCTCTGAGGCATCCCAGCTGTACAGCTGCGGCCACATGGCTGCTTCAGAGCTCCTGGTCTACAGATTGTAGGGCCACCAAAAGACCAATATGAGGTGTAATCACTCTTGCTTTAACCTGCTTGCTTATGCATCACTGTCTAGGGTGGAGATCCTGGGGTTTGTGCCCAGGTTTCCAGACCTTGTGGAGGCTCAGAGAGGCACCCAAGTAATAGCTCCAGAAGCCGCAAAAACCCCAGCAATTTGTGACAAAGCTCCCCTGTCTGGTAGCAAAGGCCTACTGTGGCAAAAAAAAAAAAAGCTCAAAAGTCAAGTAATTGATTGGAACATAAGTAAGCAAAGGAAGCAAAGCAAGCAGAGAAATCAAACTTTACACTCCTATTTTGGGGACACAAAGGATCAAATCATGAAACAGGAGGAAGACAGTGAAGTCAGAACTCCTGCACCAAAAGCTTCCAAGAAAAATACTAGCTGGTTACAGGCCATAGAGTACCTTAAGAAGGATTTTGAAAACCAAATAAGAGAAGTGGAGGAAAAATTGGGAAGAGAAATGAGAATGCTGCAAGACAATTATGAAATGAGAGTCAAGAATGAGACTGAAGGAAAAAACATCTAAAAAATAGACTAACACAAATGGCAAAAGAGGCTCAAAAAGGCAATGAGGAGAAGAATGCCTTAAAAAGCTGAATTTGGCAGGTGGAAAAAGAATCTCAAAAGCTCACTGAAGAGAATCATTCCTTCTGAATTAAATTGGAGCAAATGGAACCTAGTGACTTTCTGAGACATCAAGATACTAATAAACAGATCCAAACATATGAAGAAATAGAAGGCAATGTGAAATATCTCATTGGGAAAACAACTGACCTGGAAAATAAAACCAGGAGAGATAATGTAAAAATTATTGGACTACTTGAGAGCCATGATCTAAAAAAGAACTTAGAAATCTTCCTTCAAAAAATCCTGAAGGAAAATTGCCCTGCAGTTTTAGAACCAGAGGGCAAAAGAGTGGTTGCAAAAATCCAATAATCACTTCCTGAAAATGACCCAAAATGAAAACTCCAGAAATATTATAGCCAGGTTCTAGAATTCCTAGATCAAGGAGAAAATATTAAAAGCAGCCAGGAAGAAACAATTTGAATATTTTTGAAACACAATCAGGATAACACAGGTTCTGGCAGCTTCTTCCCTGAGGGATGGAAGGGCTTGGCATACGATATTGCAGAGATCAAAGGAGTTGTGATTAAAACCAAGAATCACCAGTCCAGCAAAACTAAGCATCATGTTTCAGGGGAAAATATGGTCATTCAGTGGAAGAGAGGACTTTCAAGCTTTCTTGAAGAAAAAAACAATGTTGAATAGAAAATTTGACATTAGTATATAAGAAGCAAGAGAAGGATGAGAAGGTAAACAGAGTAAAGAAATGAAAAGGAAATTATAAAGGTTGGACTATTTACATCCTTACAAGGAAAAATGATAATTTTAACTGATGAAACTTTTCTAAGTGTGAGAATAGTTGAAGGTAATATATATGTATATATTTTTATATATGTATATGTTTGCAGACATACATATATATGCCTATATAGGAGAGTATATGAACATATGAATACATATTTGAGTGTGTGTATGTATGTGTACAGGTATACATAGATAGAGGGCACAAGAACAATTTAATAGGAAGGAGTAATATGTATAATGTTAAATGAAGAGGTAAGTAAGGGATATAATGAGAAGTGATGGGAAAAGACAGAATGGGGTAAACAATCTCATAAAGAAAAGGCAAGGGAAACAGTTACAATGGAATTAAAGAACAGGAAGGTAAAAAGGAATGTGTCAAATTTATTCTCATTGAACTTGGCTTAGGGAGGGAATGATACACTAATTAAGGTATCTCACCCTAAAGGATAGTAGGGGGGAAGGGGATGAGAGGGGGCATTATGGAATCGAGGGTAGCCTTGGGGCGGGGGGGGGAAGGAAGTTGGAAGAACAAACTTTTATAAATGGACAGGATCAAAGTAGAAAATAGAACAATTGGGAGGTCGGATAGGATGGAAGGAAATATATTCAGATTTTTACAATATATCCACTATGAAAATGTTTTGCATAACTACACAAGTCCAAACTATACTGAATTTCTTTTCTTCCTAGTAAGGCTGTGTGACAAGGAAGGAAGGGAATAAATCTGGAATTCAAAGTTTTAAAATCAAATGTTCAAATATATATATATACTATTTTAAATATAACTGGGAAATAGTATATACAGGCACTGGGACATAGAGATGCACTGTGTCATACTGGAAAATTGGAGGGTGGATAGGGGAAGATATGGGAGAGAGCAGGCTGGATGAGGGGATATCCAGTGGGATTTCTATTTAGGGGTGGTGGGTAGAAAAAAGGGGAGAAAATGTGTAATTCAAAATCCTGGGGAAATGAATGGTATTAACTAGAAGTTAATAAAGCATTTGATAATTTAAAAAAAAGAAGAGAAGGGGACAAGAGAATGGGTGGTGGTATCAATAGAGGGAGGGCTGAATTTGGAGAAGTATTATGAATGCATGCCCTCCTGAGGTGGGGTTAAGGGAGAGATAGAAAGAAAGTTTTGAACTGACATGTTATGGAACTGAATGCTGGAAATTAAAAATAAATTAATTTAAAATAAATTTTAAGAAAAGGTTATCCCCCCCCAAAAAAAGTAAATAAAGGCCTTAGTCCAGCATTCAACATCCTTAGAAATCTGGTATTTCCCTACTCAGAGTATGACACTCAGGAAAATAAAAATGATGAGAAATTTAGTTTCAGAGTAAACTATGAAGATGTATATAAACTGATGAAATGTGAAGGGAGCAGAAATTGGAAATCATTGCATACATTTACAACAATGGTGCAATGATGAGTGAATACTATGTAATGATGATTATTAGCTGGGATTCATGATGAAAATTGATATCCACCCCCAAAAAGCCAACTCACAACCTGTGAGTACAGATTGAAGTATAATCTTCTTTATTTTTCTTGCTTTTTTTATGAAATGATTAATATGGAAATGCGGTGCATGATTTCACATGTATTTTGACTTTCACATTGCTTGCCTTCTCAGAGGTTGCGGGTGAAACAAGAGGGAAGAAGAGATTTGTTTTTTTTTTTTAATTTTAAAAATTTTGAAATAAATTAACAATTAATTTTTAAAAATAAAAGAAAAGGGAAAAGTCCCCATTATGTTTTCTGTTATGCTAGATTGGTCTCATAAATTGAAATTTTTTCACCTTTGCCTCATGCAAGTATTGAACCCTGAACATTTCTAAAATAAAGAAAATCCCTACACTGAGTTAAGTATCTGTTTCATATTTTAAAGAATTAATTGATTTCATTGTTCCTCTTATATGTGATGTAATGAAAATCATTTACTTGAACTGGATTATTAAAAAAAAAATCTCCAGTCTTTTCCTTCATCGCAAATTCCATGTTAAATAATTTTGTTTCATTTTTTATCACATTGACCTTTTTTCCATTTAATTGATGTAGTTTATGTTAATGTTACAAATATCTACAGATTACTGTCAGTTTTTGAGAGTAAGGAAGAGAGTAAACTTGCAAAAAAATGGCCAATTAAATCTAATAAGACAGTAATCTCACCTGAAAATTTATGTAACATTTCACATCTTTAATGCCCTAAACATACCTCTCTATTAAAGTAAAAACAACAACAATAAGAGAAATATGTTATCTTTCCCCCCCATACTCCACCTAATGCATGTGGGTTATTTCTTGTAACAAATATTCATAGTCAACATTGATTTTCCACGATGGAAATTATTATTTTTTCTTTCTTTCCTTCCTTCCTTCAAGATCATATTTCTCCCTGATCTAAAAGCAGTACCCCTGGCAATTTCTCCCCAGACCACAGACACTATGCCTAACAATTACGCATGAGAGTGCCCCAGCAAAACACTCTCTCCCTGGTACAGTAACAAACTGCACCTGTGAAAATTATTGGTTTAAACTGGCTTTGTACAAGCTCATAAATATGCTCAGTATCCACTGCACTACCTATAGCAACTCCCTCCTAGAATTTAGACACATGTATACTCCCTACATCTATCTGCCTAAAAAGACATTGATGGGTGTCAGATTGTGCTTTGCTTAATCAGCCCTGACCAAGAGCTGAGTCAGTGATGTTGCAGGCCTAACACCATACCTCCATGTAGCACCCTCTTCGCCTTTTTCCCAGTGAACTCTGGGTAAAATGCCTGTGGATTACATACTAAAAGTCCATGTTCCTTAAAGAACTGACCCCTCTTTATCCATTCCTTAATCTCACCCTGAATCCCTTGGTTCTCATATTTAAGACATATTTTACTATAAAATATACTATATAAACATTTATTGTACTCCTTTGAGATCACAGATTCCCTAAGAATTTTTTTCCCACTGTATGGGGAATAATATTGGGGGAAAAAATAATATCAATAAACTTTTGTCAACTTAACTTAAAGATTGCTTGAGTCTCTAAATTAATTCCAGATGACCCTGTCAAGGACTTCTTATCTTTGGGGTTCCTGAACCTGTCAAACCCCATCAGAAGGAAGGAAGGAAGGAATATGAATGCACATCAAAGTATACTATTTTCACTTTTTTCTTTTAAGTTTTTAGTCTTCAGTTATGCTTCTTCTTTTAAAATATGACTAATGTGGAAAAATGTTTAAAATGATTGCACATATATAACCTATATCAGATTGCTTACCATCTTGGGGAAGGTGGAGAGGAAGGAGGGAGAAATATTTAGAACTGAAACATTTTATAAAAATAAGTTTTGAAATCTATCTTAACATGTAATGAGAAAAAAATACTACTTAAGTAAAACACACACACACACACACACACACACACACACGAAGGCAAAGCTGCCCTGGGACTTAATGGGCTCCAGTTTCCCTGATATAGTTAACTGATCACCGGAGAGCATTAAATATACTAAGCACAGGGAGTCTGGCCTTCTCAGACTTGGTAGGAGACGAAGACCCCACAAGTATCATGCTCTGATGGCCTTGGATCAGCACACTTTTGGGGAGGGGGCAGAAGAGGGGAAGGCACACGAATATAAATTAAGTGCCACAGTATCTGTGTTGCATATTCTTAATTTGTTAGAACACAGCAAACTTTTTTTTAAGAAAGAAAAGGTTCAATGACTTACCAGTGCTTCCTTTTTTTCTACAAAGTAAACCTGAAATAAGAAGGTGCTGACTTAGAATCATGTCTCCAAAAAACATCCAAAGTTACTCTTTTTTTTACTTGTGTGTGTGTGTGTGTGTGTTTTTTTATGTAGTCCCTTCCCTTTAACTTTGAATACTACATTTCATTACTAGACAGCAATTCACCTACAAGATGACTAGGTATTTCCGATTAAGCAATAACAAATTGAAAGAACTTCCCTTCAGGTGTTTTGGTTCTCCTGAAAAGTCGGTCAGAGAACAACAACAACAAAAAAAAAATAAAGCAAGGAAGTGAGCAAGAACTAATAATCATTATATATCATATTTTGGGACAAAGTCTGAATTAATCAAGCAGACTGTTTGCCTTGCTTTCAAAAGGCCTTTTCCTGTGTCAGTGTAATGGGAATGTAAATTTTTAAGATCTTCCCTGCCCCTAGGCTAAAGTGCACCTGAAGCCTTGGGTGGGGGAGGCTTGTTTTTCAGTAGATACTTCTTGATAGGCCAGTGAGTCAATAAGGTTGTTACATTCTCTGAGCCAGGAGAAGGCTATATGAGCCCTGATGTATAGCTTTGTTTTGGGGCTCACTTTGAGAAGTGTTCTATGATTTAATCATATGAGACTCTGGGAAGCCGTTGCTTGTTGAGAGCCCACACCCCCCCTCCTCCCCGGCTTTGAAAAACCCAGATGTTGATTTGGTATGGATGTAATGGTGGACAGTTTGGAAATCTGTCTACTTGATCTGTTTCTGTCTTGATAATTCTGTCTGTATATTCTGAAGTTCGGGGTGATGAACTTTTTCCCTTGAACTAGGTAAACGATACATATTTGACTGATTAAAGTAAGCTTGTTAACCCATTTTGAGTTGCTTTCCTTTAACAAAGCAGATCTAAGAACCTGTGGTGGCAGCAACCCTGGGGACGCTGGGGTGCTTGCTGCTACAGTCAGCAACTACAGAGACTAGATA
The DNA here is from genome assembly GCF_028583685.1 of Petaurus breviceps papuanus. Classification (NCBI taxonomy): domain Eukaryota; kingdom Metazoa; phylum Chordata; class Mammalia; order Diprotodontia; family Petauridae; genus Petaurus; species Petaurus breviceps. Next base: position 8,916,653 of record NW_027185653.1, read on the forward strand.
AAACTGGAGGTGAGATTCCCCTTATCTTGGGACATACTCCATATGGGAGGAAAACAGACATCCTGAGAATATACTTCGCAAATGGAATCTGCTCTGTTTTTTGTCTTCTTAATATGCATTTATAACCAAGAAAATTCCTTTTTCACTATGTGGATGGTAACATGGAGATAATAAATTTGTGTGACACAATCACCCTGGTTTGGGATGGTCCTAAAAGCTGTTTAAGCTTTCTCAGTCTTTTGTTAAGGAATCAGCCTTAGGCTGGTTCATTGGAAAAGTTTGCTAGTTTTAAGGGGATAAAATGAAATAACTATATGTTACTATTTGTTTGCCTCCTTTAACCAAACTTTCTAAAGGTTGACAGTTATGGTGCCATTGACATCCTATGGGACTGTTGGATGGGATGGACTGAACAGCACCTCACTTCATTAAAGTTAATGATTCAGGCACCTCAGGATTCATGCTTCCTTGAATCTTAACCTTGATGGAGTCAAGTAAGCTTTTGTCATTTTCAGCTTCCAAAGGAGTCTCACTAGTTTGCTTGAAGTTCAAAATTCCCTTAAATCTAGTTCTCAGGCTGGGGACCAATTTGAATTAAATTGCTCTGTATTAATGGGATCCCCTCTGGATATTGATTTTAGGAAAATTATTGCCAGCACTAGTGCTCAGTTAACTAAAGATAGCCAAAATTATGCTGGCCACAATAGGGCTCTTTCAGATTGGTCAAAGTTACTTTTTCTTAAAACCAAATTAAGTTTAAAGGCCAAAAAACATCTAACCAGGAGAGGGAATGTTTACATTGTTAAAGTCAGAGCAAGAATGAAAGGCAGTAGCCTCTTCCTTTAAGGCTTGCAAAAACTTGGATTCAGCACCAACCCCAGTAGTGGCTCCCATAGAGGTGTTCCAAGCAAAGGTTGCAGGATCTGACTCCTACCCTGTCAGTTCTCAAATCCTTAATTAATAATAGCCAATTTATAACAAGCCTCCAATTCACCCTTTTTTGTCAACAAATGTAGACTTTGTATTTGTACTGTTAGTTTGTCTGTCAATGTGTATGTCTCTGTGTCTGTATCATGTGTGAGGTGAATGAGTCTGTTATCTTGTAAGATCTAAGCTATAGGCAGTCAAAGATTTCTAAAGCCTGCTTTTACTTGTAGTTTTTGGTCAAGCCAACCTGGAATTACAATGAAAAGTTAGATATAACTAAACATGTCTTAGCAGATTCTGAAAGTAAGCATTAAGAAGTTGGAAACTGATTATATAGGACTGCTGCTAAAACACCTACTGCAAATGGAGATCACTCAGCATTTCCCACTCCCTCCCCCAAAATTAAGAAAGTATCTCAGTCTCAGGGTTTTTCTGTAATAACCAGAATTTTTTGTTAACCCTTCTCATCCCAGATCAGATAAGAGTAGAGAATGCAGGAGAATTGTAGGGATAATATTCACAGGCTGGCAATAGCCTTAACTGCCTGTGCCCCTGATTTCTTTATAGCCCAGGATTCTAGGCAAAGCTTGGAAATGTCACCCATCCCATGTCCTGCAACTTCTGCCCATGCTGGCCCAGTAGCTACAAACCAGCCCAGAGTCAGTAAACTTTGTAGTTCTAGGAAAGGGAGAGGTAGATGAATCAGACCTGTGGGGAACATTCCCTAAGCCCTGCCTCTAAGAATTGTCACCACTGGAAGCCAGGCTCCACTCCAGGTAAACTCTACACTTATCTCTGTTTGACCTGTTTCCTTAATTTGTAAAGAAAAAGTAATGGTTGCTATGGGATCAAAATGATATAATGATTTTAAAATGTTTAATACAATGACTGGCATATGTTGGATAAAACATTATTATCTCTCTAACTTTGAAGTGGTTTTTGAATGCCAGGAGTGATAAGAGTAATTATGTTATATGTCATTTAAAATTCATTGTTACGTTGTTGCCATATCTCTAAAGTTGTATTGTGCTTCTAAAAATCCACTTAGCTAGTGAAATTTGAAAAAACAAAACATTTTGATGTGGGAATTGTGTTAAAGCAATTTATTTTAATCTGGATTGTGTTGCATGCAAATTGGGTTTTTTGTTATAAAACTTGATAATTTAAAGTTGTTACATTTGGTTTGCAAACAGTAGTAATAATACTACTAAAATTTACTATGATAACTGATTGTTCATTAAAAATTTTGGTTATTATATATTTGTGTTTTGTAAAATTCTTATTGAGAAAATGAGAAGCCTTGAAAAAATATAAAAATGAGGTTTTTAAGCTTACTTCATCTAAGGGTGTATCTATCTTAATTTTAAGGTTTATGGATCATCACATTGCCCATCTATGTGAGATTCTGGAATGTTATTGATTTCTAGTGATAAGTTGACAAGCTTTGTGGCACCAAGAAAGTTTTAGTTACCATACTTTCAGTTAAAATTGATTGCTTTATATTCATTAACTTTATGTGGAATTTTACTTGGATGTGAAGTTTTTGTATAAAACAATTTGAAAATATGTTTGACTGAATTAAAAATTGGGTTTTATTTAAAAGTTTACATTTAAGAATATGATAATTGTTTATGATACTATTACTGGTAGACAGTTGTATCATCTATGGTGTAACAGAAGTAGTTCTCTTATAAAGTTTAAAAGTTGTTAAATTGAGAATTATACTGTCAGAGGAACAGAAACATGATGCATGGGATACTCTGACCATGTATTTTAATATTTGAAAGTATGTAATTTGGGAAATCATAAGCTTCCAAGTTTGTTTAAAAAGAAGTTTCAGTTCAAATTGTTTTGATATCATTTATAAAACTTGTAAAATTGTCAAATAAGTATTTGGAGTTACTGTTTTAATGCTAAAACCTAAAATTGTTAATTGATTACTATGGGTATGGGAGTTGGCAAGCAGGGACATCAGCATCAGCTGCTCCCTGTGGTCCATGTCAATTGTCTTTATTTTATAAAATTCTCAAAGCCCCTGGAAACCATTTGTATAGGCTAGGTCATCAGTCACAGGAAAGGAACTTGTTTTAGTCATGCAGTTCCTAAATGATGAACTTATTATATTGCTGAGAAGTTGCAAGTCTATGTACAATAAGGAGAAAGGATTTCTAACAATTGGCTTTTACACCAGGACAAGTTTGGATTTGAGAATAAAAGTTGTTAAATGGAATCCCTTATGAGCAGGCTCCTCTGCCCCTCAAGGGTGATCCCAGTTTAAGGAGGTGGAGTGGGGCTCTGTGCCTTAATGGAGAGAATAGTTCCTTAAGAGAGACAGCCATCTGTATCAGCAATGCCATATTCACAATGCCTATAGAGATTACAAATATGCTGATATAATTATCCATCACAAAATATGTCATGCTTGCCATATGGGGAAATAAACTAGAAAATTTATTAAGATACCAAAAGACTGAGTCCCAAAACCAGAAAGTGAAAGCCATCAGAGTAGTTATGA